>NW_018406023.1:8938-30722 GCF_002113885.1 Mizuhopecten yessoensis
TCAGTAAACAGTTGGCTCCCCAACATAACTCAACAATGATACAAGCTGTAAACAGTTCTCTTCCCCAACATAACTCAACAATGATACAAGCAACGAGCAACGACCACAATATTTTATTTTTACTTCGTTAAGAAATAGACCTAGCCTTGCCTTGACCCGAGATATTGAAACACTCTTTTTATTAATAAAATTATTTTATATAAATTACGCGTGTAGGTCTACAACGTACCTGATCGGGCTGTGTATCTGACTTCTCTGTTTCAGTTGTGAAATAACAGGTGTATTTGTGGATGCAGAACTGTTTCAGTTGTGAAATAACAGGTGTATTTGTGGATGCAGAACTGTTTCAGTTGTGAAATAACAGGTGTATTTGTGGATGCAGAACTGTTTCAGTTGTGAAATAACAGGTGTATTTGTGGATGCAGAACTGTTTCAGTTGTGAAATAACAGGTGTATTTGTGGATGCAGAACTGTTTCAGTTGTGAAATAACAGGTGTATTTGTGGATGCAGAACTGTTTCAGTTGTGAAATAACAGGTGTATTTGTGGATGCAGAACTGTTTCAGTTGTGAAATAACAGGTGTATTTGTGGATGCAGAACTGTTTCAGTTGTGAAATAACAGGTGTATTTGTGGATGGAGAACTGTTTCAGTTGTATATTAAGGTATTCTGCTTCTTTTTGACTGCCATATTTTGTAACAAAACGTCCCTGTCATGGGATATTTGAGCATTTATTTTTGACAAGGTAGACAAGTAAAATTTAATGATATAAATAATAGCAATGTGTTTTATTGGTTTCAGTTTTAACTATTTCATGCCTCCCGTTCATCTCACATACATGGTCTTTTTTAAGAACCTTGTGAAGGGTGAATCCTAGCTTTTAACTTAAATTATAAATTTTTTGTAATAGTGTTTATTGTTATTACAGCAGCATTCCTGTCATTCCTTAATTTGCTTTTTCGTGTAATCGTGGAATAAACCTCAATACCCCGGATGTTTATCTAGTCAGGACCCTGTCTATCATATACTTTGACTGATGCTCCCAGTAATTTGTGTTTCCCCACGATTCCTCTCCGTAAATAATATGACGAGGTCTCTTATTTCAAAAATTAGTAACACAGTGTGTTGTGTTAGATATAGGCTAACCTAAAATAATAGTTTATGTGCGTTTTCATTAGTTTCAATCCCGTAAGATCCTGGAAGGCAATCAAAAGGAGTATTTACGTTGTGAAACATATACTAGCGGAAAAAAGAAACTGTGCATGCGGAGAATTGTTATAGAACATGTATTACCAACTGTATATACATGAAATTTCACACACATAACCGAGTATGACACATACACACTATCCGTGTGTCATTGAAAGTTTTTCCCGTGCAGTTTGCTCTCTTAGGCGTTGACCAGTTTGCACGTTTTTCTCGTCCAGCCATCCACTTCGACAATGAAAGTTTATTTTATAACTGTTGGGTCACTCTGTTGAGACCAGTGAACAGTAAAAACAGCATTATAACGTTTTGATTTGTGATTAATGCTATGCCGAGGCTCAATGAAAATGACCGCCTCCGGATTATTGGTATGCTTCAAGCTGGTATTGGCCAAGCCGTTGTCTCTACACGTTTTCATGTCCTTCGAAACACAATCCGGTATTTGTGGAGACGACATCAACAGTTTGGCCACGTCGGCGATCGACCTCGTGCGGGACGTCCACGTGTGACGTCACGTCGACAGGACAACCATATTCGGCTTGTGCATTTGAGAAATCGCTTCCAAACGGCAAGTTTGACTGCGCGGACAATCCCTTGGTTGCTACCAATAAGCCCGAGAACTGTACGGAACCGATTGCGTGAACGAGCTATCCGTCCGCGACGTCCTGCAATCCGCCCAGTTCTTCTGCCACGTCAGTCATCGTGTAGCACGTCTGGACTGGTGCAGAAGGCATCTACGATTTACTCGACGGGATTGGGCAGGCATTTTGTTTACGGACGAGTCGCGAGTCCACCTGGATAGTAGTGACGGCCGTTCCAGAGTGTATCGTCACGTTGGAGAACGTTTTCGTGACCCGTGTGTGGTACAACGACGTTCTTTCGGCGGAGGCAGCGTTATGATTTGGGGCGGGCCTCACAGCCAACGGGAGAACGCCTCTGGTGGATGTTAACGGGAATTTGAACGCGCTACGTTACCTTGACGAGATCCTCCGGACCCACGTCGTTCCATTCGTGCAAGGGCAGCAACGTCACATCACGCTACAGCAGGACAACGCCAGGCCACACACAGCTCGTGTCGCTATGGACCTTCTGGCCCAGCAGAACGATGACGTGTTGCCCTGGCCTGTTGTATCCCCCGATCTGTCGCCCATTGAACACGTCTGGGATGAAATGAAGCGCAGATTACGTGCATTACCTAATCAACTGGTGACGTTGGTTGATTTGGCTGATTTGGCTGCAGCGTTGGTACAGATATGGAATGCCATCCCACAAGCATTCTTGAATCGTCTGATAGACTCCATGCGTCGACGTTGCCAGGCTTGCATTCAGACAAACGGTGGACATACAAGGAATTAACTTTGTGAACTCAGTATTGACCCCTGCTGTGTTTACGTCACTCCTGAGCGAAAATTATTGATTCCATAACGTGGAAATGTGATGCAACTGTTAATAAATAACAAATAAATTTTCCCTGAAAACCTTGTTGTTCTACGTCATACACATTTATTTTTATAACACATTTTAGGCATGCACAGTTTCCTTTTCCGCTAGTTAATAATCACAGCACATAGGGTTGTAAAACCCAAAACTTAGTTATTATTAGTGTGCGATATACCTTATAGAGAAAGTCTGTGATATTTGTTTTAAACGACCAGAGTAGACAAGGAAGTTGGAACAAAACATGGCGAATAACCCGGAAGAATAAATCCCCACGCTGTTATAAAGCTAGGCCACATCACAGGTTGAGTTACAACATGATAGACTCCTGTTTCCGAGTTAACCGGATTTTGAGAAGGAGGTGGCTAACGTTAATGGATGTATCATCTGTAATGATAAAATAACCTGAAGCATAAGAAAACGTCAGAAAACTTCAGAACTTTCATATATATAGATAACATTTTCAGATGTGTATATGCATGAACATACGTACCAAATCTCTCAATTTGAGAGTGAATTATGATATTACCCTAATAATATTTCTAACTATTGAA
The DNA here is from genome assembly GCF_002113885.1 of Mizuhopecten yessoensis. Taxonomy (NCBI): domain Eukaryota; kingdom Metazoa; phylum Mollusca; class Bivalvia; order Pectinida; family Pectinidae; genus Mizuhopecten; species Mizuhopecten yessoensis. The sequence continues at coordinate 12,135 of NW_018406023.1, forward strand.
ACCTGCATATTTCCCCGACAGATTTATTTTCACTCAAATTAAATCAATCTTTTACCCAAAACAGCTTAAACCTAGGCACTTTACATTATTATTTTGTCAAATATTCACCATAGTTGTTTACATTCTTTACTCTGTTGGTTAGCATCTGTCGCTAAACGACGTAGCATAACAGTACGATTTTTAACAATAGAAATTCAAGACGAAATGATACATTGAAGATCAGACATGTATCAGCTTGAGAATTCGGTGTCACACATAACAATGTTTGATACGTATTGTTAGGGTCAAACGTAGAGGAAAAGATGTAGTCCCGAATATCAGTTATCTAGACCGAACAAACTGCTAACAGTATCGTATCGCCGACATAGAGGTGACATGATCGGGATATATAACATCATACAATGGATCTACGACAAGGGCGGTGGGCAGATTCATCAAACTGCAGGGAGACGAGACGGCACGACGTAGTAGAAGAGACAACTCCAGGAAACTACATGTATACATATATATATAATCCATATCAACTACACATCCTCTTTCTTCTATACTCTATCTTCCAGCTACACGTATGAAATACACGTGAAATCAACACGATTGCTTTTCGCGTGCGCATGTACGAACACCCAGATTTGTTTTACGAACCTCTACCTATTGAAAATTGGCTGGATTTAATTTATAAACTCTATACACTCGCAATAGAAAGACGACTATGTGAGTGTAAATTGTTACAAATGATATTCTAGTGGTATTTTTCGTATAGTATAGCTAAATGCAGGCGATTTGTTGATCACAGGGGGTTGTGGAGTACAACATAGATATTCCACATGTATGTTTGTCTATTTAATCGATCAAGACATTCTTATTTTTATGTTTTATCTTTTCTGCATATTTATGTTCTGTATTGATGAATGACCATTGCAAGTGTATTATCTATGTATTACTCGAAGACCTATGCTTTCAAGCGTCTCAAGCACATTGATGAGTCGTTTCCGCTTCCGTTTAATATCATGTGTTCGTGTGTTATTGTTGTGACTGTACATGTGTGTATGGAAGTTGTATTTGTTGTTATCTCACATTCTTGCTCAACAACTGTTCAAATGTCCTGCCTGAAGATTTTTTTAACAGCTGGATGGTCGACCGAGCCCACCCTGCCCGCTTTTTTCCAAACCGTGGGTAATATATTACATGCATATGTCCAAAGTTTTCTGGACTAGGTTATCCGAATCAAGTCGTTCCGGCCTCACTGTAGTGTTTTCCTTACAACACATTATTTACAATTAATCGATATGTTTACCTATTTTATCAATACGTCTTACTTTCTTGTTTTGCATTGTATAGTCTTATCCTGCCGCTATGCCATTGAAAGTAATCCTGGACCGGTACAAAATTTACATCTGGAATATCTCAATGTAAGATCTCTCAGAACTAAAACCCCACTTATTGTAGCAGAGTTTAAAAATGATGAGATTGTATGTATAACTGAATCTCACTTAAATCCCCTGATATCTGAGTTTGACATTCAAGTACAACCCTTTAATCCGATTCCTCATAGAAAAGATAGCACTACTGGTCCGGGGGGTTGATGCTGGTTAGAGGTTTTAATAAATGAAATAATCATAAATTTCTCCTCGAGTGTATATATAAACCAGATAGTAATATTGAATATTGGAATAAACTTGATGATACATTAACTAGAGCTTCTAATACTTCATTGGATGTGATACTTACAGGTGATATTAATATCAATATCCTAAATATACCTCTTACTGATCATTTATCAAGACTCGACTTAACTGGTCTTATTAATGAACCTACAAGAATAACACCTGATAGTGCCACTTCTATTGATGTCATCTTTACTGACAAACTAAACTTAATTAAAAATACTTATGTATCACCACCATTCTGTAGTGACCATTCGTCAATTCATGCCCAAATCTCTTTTACTGTATTCAAACAAGTGAATTATAAGAAAAAATATTTTGAAATATGATGAAGCTGATTTTGAAAGTATGAATAATGCTCTTCTTAATATTGATTGGTTGAATTTGTCATTAAATCTGGACTCTGCTGCATTTAACTCAATTATAATTAATTCAGTCATAGAACAAGTCAATAGTTTCATTCCCATCAAAGTTATTACAGTACGCCCAAACGATAAGCCATGGATGAATAACATTATTAGACTGAAAATGAGACAACGTAATAGAAATTATAGAAAGGCCAAAGCAAAATCTATTATTAATTTCTCCAACAAATCCTCTTATTTTCCTCTTCTTGAGCATGATGACCAATTCATTCACCATTCTCTTGACAAAGCAGAAATCCTTAACAATCACTTTACTAATATATCTACATCATCACCTGACCTTGAATTATAGTACCTCAGGCAGCACAGCCATATACTCCATACTTACTAACTAATATTCATATCACTGAACAAGATGTAGCTGACCAAATTAATATTCTTAATGTAAATAAACCCCCTGGCCCTGATGGTGTAATCCCTAAAGTTGTAAAAACATTGAGTAACTCTCTTGCATTACTATTCTGTCTTCTATTTAATAAAACACTTGAATCAGGAATATTACCAAATAGCTGTAAATGCTATATATAAAGGGAATGGTTCATCAAATGATGTTTTAAATTATAGACCAATCTCAATAACCTCATGTTTCAGTAAAATAATGGAAACAATTGTATTCAAATATCTTTACAACTAGCTAATTGAAAATTCTATCTTAACTAAGCACCAGTCTGGCTTTATACCAGGTGATTCTACTGTTAATCAACTACTATTTATTTATAATGAAATTGTTAGCAATATGGACCAGGGGAAGGAGCTCAGATTTATTTTATGTGATATTTGACAGGGTGTGGCATAAAGGTCTCTTACATAACTCAAAACGTATGGAATTGATGGAAATTTGCTTTTATGGATTGAAAATTATCTCTGATAGATTGCAAAGAGTCATCACTGAAGGTTATCACTGACAGTTTAAGGTTATAAATGCAGGGGTACCTCAGGGATCTGTTCTTGGACCTTTACTTTTTCTCCTTTATATCAATGACATCACTGACAATGTTTCAACTAATATTAAGCTTTTTGCAGATGACACCTCCTTATATGTAATTATAGATGAAAACCAAGCACATGTAGCGCAAGTTCTAACAAATGATCTCTCTAACATTAGTGAATGGGCAGGTGTATGGGACATCAAATTCAACCCTAACAAAACTAAGTCTGTAATATTTTCTGGAAAACATAACAAACATCACCCTCCAATAACTTTCCAAATCAGCCAAATCACTGACACAACAGCACATAAACACTTAAGACTGACTTTAAAAGATGATTCATCTTGGAAACAACACATTCTGAATATATATGAAAAAGCTTATATTAGATTAAACATTCTTCGTTACATTAAAACTAAAGTCAATCGTAAATCATTAATTAAAATTTATATAGCATATATTAGGCCAATTTTGGAATATGCAGACATAATTGCACTCAACAATCTAAAGAACTTCTAGAATCTATTCAAATAGAAGCAGCCAGATTCATAACTGGACTTCGATCTGGAACATCTCATAATATACTTTATAATGAACTTGGTTGGGAAACTCTGTCAACAAGAACAAATAAACACAAACACATAATGATGCATAAAATAATGCATGGGTTGTCACCTCAATACTTACAAGATATCTTAAATCTTTTCATTAACAAGCAAAACAATAATCCCTATTCCCTCAGACAAACAAGACTGTTTAATCCGCCAATATGCAGAACTAACAATTATTTTGACAGTTTCCTCCCTCTAATGTGCAGCACAACTAACACTACTGATAATGATCTCTTAAACTCCCCAACTATTGCAACCTTTAAACACAAACTAAATCGACCTTAATCTTTAAAACTGAAGGTAAGAGAAGGGCCAACCGCCCATTATATGACGCCGGGAGCAGTCTACATCGTCAGGACAATATATGTTTTCTTTAATTTCATGTATGATGTGACATATAACATATAGTATAATATTTGGTAGACTTCGTGAAACATCGTTTCGGGAACGAGGTTATTTTACTAGGGTGACAGAGATAGCAACCTTGATTATATCATGGGTGTATTGACAGACGAGGCTAGTGACTGTGTACATACCATGTGTTTTGCGCTACCCACAAGGGATTAAGCGTGTCATCCTGGGGACTGTAACAGGGACAGCAATGTCCGACCAACTGAAATTCTTCCATTTTACGGTGCTTCACGAAGACTACCAAAATTATACTGCATGATATATTTCAAATCATTATCAAATTTTTGAAAATAAACACTATTTTCCTGTTTTCTGGAACGAGGTCATTTTGCTAGGGTGACGGAGATAGTAACCTTGATGATATAATAGGTGTTTTGACTGACAAGGCTAGTACCTGTGGGGAGTCCTCTTACTGTGCCCCGTATTGATCTACATCAGAAAATTCCAGCGTTTACTCGTAAGGCTGCACGATACTTGCATCGGATTTAGATATTTCGAGATAGTACAAACATGTATAAAATAATCGCCACGCACCTCAGGCTTCATTTATAAAATGTATCGCGCACGAAGTGTTGTACCGCGGATCGGTCGCCACGTACAGGCCGTAGCTCGTCAGCCATTACGTTGGCAATCCAACATCCCCAAACAGTCCTTCGTTCGATCGAAGACATGCAGGGATCCATGGGACAGCTATTCCAACAGGTGACATTCATCTGAAAAACATTTCCGTTCCAGTTTGGATGAGATGGGTCAGATGACGAGGCCGGCCTTTGGCGAAATTGCCGATGAGATGCCGAACCGGGGGCGGCACGTTTTGGCAAGGTCTGAAACAGCCGAGGTAACGTCATTTGCAGATTTATTTTTCTATCATAACAACATTTTGTTTTGTAAATAGTCAGTTATTAGTAAATCCCAATAGATAATCACATCTTGTATTTCTTCAACAGTTTAAAACTTTATTGTACAGCACATCTCATCAATAGAATACTAGAACTAGTATGCACTTTTCAACAATAGACAGCATTTTAATGTAAAACTAATCGACTTCAGATTTTAGGCCTAGTCGAAACTCCCTTTTTTCAACATTACTAAAATACTACGTTCCTCTCTTCGCTTTAACAATACTGACTCCTAATCTGCACGAATATAAGATATCGTAATAGTCCGTAGAACAGCACATTGTGATAGTGGTAACACACATTGTGATAGCGGTAACACACATTGTGATAGCGGTAACACACATTGTGATAGTGGTAACACACATTGTGATAGTGGTAACACACATTGTGTATTAAGAAGGAAAGTAGAAGTACATGTTAAAGAAGATTACCCATCTTTTCAACAATATCGAGCATTTTGTACATCAATATACATGTCTTTGCAGCGAAAAGGTTAGGTAGATCCAGTTTAAGTCAAGTGCCTTGTTAACCTTTATTTTTTTTATTTCATCCTTTTTATATTTGATTCTGCAGTTGAAGGTTGACAAGAAAGCATTTTCATTGAATATGAATATGCGAGACTTTGAACAGGAGAATGTGAAGATTAAAATCGATAAAGACCGACTTGTTATCTCGGCAAAGCAGGAGAATGCAGAGAGCAGGAGGCGTGTCTCAAGGGAGATAACTCGAGAATTCCTTATCCCGGAGATATATGTTTATATATATATAATGTCTCATTTATTACATCACGAACTAATATTATATTTTAAGTTATCTAATTTCATTTTAATAAGAAATCCGATAAGTGTTTACATTAAATTGTTGAAGAAGTGTTTTTGAACTACAACCTATCATTCACAAGATAATTTTTATAACCTTAAATTGATTTTCTTTCTAATTTTAAATTATTCTCCTCTAATTTTGTTTTGAACATCATTGAATTAAGGGATTTTCGTAGCTCACCCATTGTTTCATCAATTGTTTAGACCATTTTGGATTATCATCTTGATGGTTCCTAGCATCACTGATGATTACTAGCATCACTGATGAGTCCTATCATCACTGATGGTTCCTAGCATCACTGATGCGTCCTAGAAGGAAGAAACAGCTGATTGGTGCAGTGTTATTTATTTTTGTCATGCTGTAACTATTACCAAGTTTCAAAGGTGCATTTTCTTTGCAGAATATTGACACTGAAACGATGAATGCAGTAGTCACAGATGACAGTCTACTGATGGTAAGAGGTCGGATCAAAGGTGTCACTGAGGAAATGGAAAAGGTCATCGAAATCGACCGGCAGCCGTAACAGCTTTGTGCAAGACGATCACTTTTATACTTTACATTAACCGGACAGTTTCTATTGTTGTCAATTAGAAATGTTGAACATTTAGAGAATGAAGACTGATTCAATGCTTTTCTTTATATCTGTTGCATGATAAGTATTAAATGAATATTCTTCTTTGCTTTCCTTCATGCACAAATGTTAAAAATCATTATTTTATTGATACACAGAAATTGAATACTGTTTTTATTTGTAAAATAATTGCAGATCAGAAAGTCAAAATATTTAAAGTACTCCAATACACACGATATAAAAACACATATTTATGTCTGGTACAAAGAACATCAATAGGAATCATGCAAGCATGCATAAATTTACACAACTGCTTAACGGTAATAATGTATCGGAAACTGTAAAAATGAGTATCCTGAATCGAATTGTCCGGTATATATATATATATGTTGTAAGAAATAAGTCGGAAGACTTAAGAGTAATAAAAATCTTGAATCTTAAAAACCTCCATGTTTTCCTGAACTGGCTCCGTGTTTTACTATATGTGTTGCAAATGATAATCGGGAGACTTGACTGTCGGGTAATAAAAGTCGAAGGTTAAAAACCTGCTACAAACAGTTTCTGCCGTCTCGCATAAAACTGGTGAAAATCAGCCAGAACATCCACCATGTCATTAACAAATAAAAAAACATTTCAAAGCATTTGTAATTAGACTGAACGTCTTTTTACAATTACAAAAAAAAATGTTTTCTTTCAAAAATATCTATACAAACGTATGTTAAAGCGGAACCAAATGGAAAATTCTTGTACATTGTATTGCATTCAGAGGAAGGATTCATTTACAGATCTGATATTGCATCCCTTAAACATACCCATACTACATTTGTAATATTATGCAATTATAGAATTGGTAGGAGGCAAATTATCGGTGTTTTTGTGGATCTTGAACTGTTTCAGATGTGTATAGAGTTTTTTTAGTTCTTTGACTGCCATATTTTGTATCAGAACGTCCGTTTCATGGGGTTTTTGAGCATTTATCTTTGACAAGGTAGACAAATACAATTTACTGATATACATTATAGCAGCTGTTCCCATCTGTGTAGCTCATGATGTGTGATGTTGTGTTTTTCTGGTTTTCAGTTAACTAGTTAATGCCTACAGTTCATCTCATATGCATGGCCTTTTTTAAACAAACCCGAAGAACCTTGTGAAGGGTGAATGTTGCTAGGCCTTCGTGTCATCGCAGCGTAAACTCCAATACCCCGGATGTTTAGCTAGTCGGCACCCATACTTTGACTGATACATCCAGTGTTTGGGGTTTCCCCACGAATCCTCTCGATAAATAATATGACCAGCTTTCTTAATTCAAACATTAGAAATGCAGTGTTTTGTGTTAAATACAGACAGACCTATATCAAATGTTGGTGTTTTTTTCGATTGCGTTTTCATTAGTCCTAATTTCACCAGATGTTGGAAAACATTCAAAAGGAATATTAGCGTTGTGAAAACATGAAATCGAAGCAGAAAGGGTTGTAATAGTGTGCGATAAGCATCTTATTTATTTTTCAAATGACCAGAGTAGACAAGGAAGTTGAAACAAAACATGGCAAACCACTCGGAATAATCAATCGCTACGCTGTTCACAAGCTAGGTCGCATCACAAGAGGTGGAGTTGCAACATGATAGACTCCTGTTTCCGAGTTAACCGGAATTTTGAGAAGGAGGTGGCTTAAGTTAATGGATGTATCATCTGTAATGCTAAAATAACCAGCAGCAAGAAAAGGTCAGAAAACTTCAGAACTTTCATATATATAGATAACATTTTATACTATTACTTTGTCAAATAGGGGTAAGTTTTAGCACATCTAAGACATTTTCCGAATTTTCTAAATAGATTCTTTCACATAAAAAATTGAAAGGTGGACAAGTGTGCCTTTATCTTTAAAGGAGAAAAATAACTGTGTCTTTATTAAATAGAAATGACACAAATAATGACCATAGTTGTTTATATATTTCACTTTGTTGTTAATAATCTGTCACTAAACGACATAGCATAAAAGCAAGGTTGTAAACAATAGAAATACATGACTAAATAATAAATTTAAGATCAGAAATATATCAGCTGAAGATTTCGGTGTCACACAAAACAATGATACGTATTGTGTGGGTCAAAAGTAGAGGAAAATATGTAGTCCCGAATATCAGTTATCTAGACCGTCTTAAAAACTTTAAATTGCCAACAGTATCGTATCGCCGACATAGAGGTGACATGATCGGGATATATAACATCATACAATGGATATATGACAAGGCGACAAGTGGATTCATCAAGCTACGGCACAACGTAGTAGAAGAGACAGCTCCAGGAAACACATTGTCTATCCGCAATGTAGTTCTTCAGAGTAAAGCATCCTTTTCACATCCTGTACGAGAATTTAAGGCTCCTTTCAGAATTGGGACCGATGCATTTGGGTCTGACGAAGGGGTTCTTTTCTATCCTGTGTCAGAACAAACTATCAGTAAGTAAAAATCATGTTTAAGTAAATAAGCATAACTAATAAAAGATAAACACGTATACAACCACCAGCACACACACGCACTCCCTTGCATAGTGTAAGTTATCCCATGAATGCACTTGAATAATTTTAATAAATTGTGATTGCATGGAGAAAGCTACACTATCTCATCAAAACTGGTCGACCTGTAACATTGGTAACACTAACTGGACATGGATAACCATACAATATACATAATAATGAAAACATTTATTATTTCACCGGATTTATGTTTAGTGCCAGGATTTTAATTTGGTCGGTTGCCGTTCTATCTACTTTTCCCCCCGACTGACAGGTTCATGCTTGCATCGACTGTAGCTTCCTACTGAAACCTCGGACTAGCGCAAGACTACATGTATTTAACAGTGTAGCCTTGTAGGCCACTTTAATACTAGCAGCAGCCTTGGTCAAGTAAGATATTTTCTTTATTTTTCATTTTATTATTTATAAGATTTAGGCCTTTACGACTCACATGCATCACATGAACCAAAGTTACAATGAAATTATTCATTTAAACAAGGTGTAAATCTGGATCTAAAGTTCTATAAATAGAAACATATCAGCTGATGTATTTGGAAATACACCACTATTATAATCAAGGTTGCTAACTCTGTCCTCCTAGTAAAATGACTGCGTTCCACGATTGTGTCATAACCGTTCATTATATGACGCCGGGAGTGCTCCAGTCTAGATCGACAGGAAAAAAAGTTTCTTTAATTTGTTGTATGATTTGACATCTATCATGCAGCATAATGTTTGGTAGACTTCGTGAAACATCGTAAAATGGTCGAATTTCAGTCGGTCGGACACAGTGCTGTCCACGGAATGACACGCTAAAATCCTAGTTGGTAGCGCAAAACACACGACACGATAGGAAACAAACTTACTTTATGATATTCCATGCCCTTTCATTACCACGTATGACACCCTAGTCCAGTTTTCAAGCTGGTCAGGCTGACGATCGGAAATCTGAACAGAGACTGTCATTTGCTCTAACTTTTGTGACCTCGACGCTGATTGGTCCGTTACATTTAGTGGCCAATCAGCGTCGAGGTCACAAAAGTTAGAGAAAATGGCAGTTTCCTATCGTCAGCCTGACCAGCTTGAAAACTGGACTCGGGTGTCCACCCTAATAATGTAAGGGCGTGACATATCATATCATACAAGTAAGTTTGTTTCCTATCGTAGAAACACTGCACTGACATTGAATAGCGGACATGCCGTGTGTTTTGCGCTACCCACTAGGGATTTAGCGTGTCATCCCGGGGACAGCACGTTGTCCTCCGACAAACTGAAATTCGACCATTTTACGATGTTTCACGAAGTCTACCAAAATTATACTGCATAATATATGTCAAATCATACAACAAATTATAGACAATCTATTTTCCTTTTGATCTAGACTGCTCCCGACGTCATATAATGAGTTGTTATTTTCTGGAACGGGGTAATTTTACTAGGGTGACAGAGTTAGCAACCTTGATTATGATATGGGTGTATTAACAGACAAGGCTAGTATCTGTTGGGGAACACCCTTACTGCGCCCCATATTGACGTTTATATTTCATCAGAAAATCCCAGCGTTTACTCGTAAGGCCACATTATACTTGCATCAGATTTAGATATTTCGAGAAAGTCCAAACAGGTATAAATAATCGCCGCGCACCCTAGTCTTCATTTATAAAATGTATCGCGCACGAAGTGTTGTACCGCGGCTCTGTCGCCATGTACAGGCCGTAGCTCGTCAGCCATTATGTTGTCAATCCAACATCCCCAAAAATTCCTTCTTCCGACCGAAGACATGCAGGGACCCATGGGACAGTAATTTTAACAGGGGACATTCATTTGACAAACATTTCCGTTCCATTTTGGATGAGATGGGTCAGATGACGAGGCTCGCCTTTGGCGAAATTGTCGATGAGATCCCAAGACGGGGGCGACACGTTTTGGCAAGGTCTGAGGCAGCCGAGGTAACGTCATTTGCAGATTTCTTTTTCAATCATAACAAAATTTTGTTTTGTGAATAGTCAGTTATTGGTAAATCCCATAGGAACCTGGAAAGGGCCTGTTTCCAGTAATGTTAATTCTCCATAGGAGCCTGCCACCGTATAATTTCTTATCTAGCTCAACTACTGTTTTTTTCTTTTCCGAAGAATAATTTTACACCTTTCCGACACCCAGATTTCATAATTTCAGTGAAAATGTATTTTTATAAAGTTGTCAATTTCAGCATCAAAGACATAAGTTCGTAAATAAAAGAAGGTTATCTCGAAATTGTAATTCGCAACATAGTATAAATTTCTTTTGATAAATATTTCCAAAACATCGTGTTTATTCATAAAACATAANAGATTTGTGACCACAACGGCATGGGCAGTGCACCACCAACAGGAAATTTGAATCAGAGAAGGGGCCGTTTTGGAAACCGGCCCTTTGTAACAGCTATATTTTGACCTTAACTAAGGTGGTCAGAGTTATTCTACATGTTTTAGGGGTTTAGATCGCTTTTAGATAAAAATGCCACGTAAATAATATGTAATTATTGGGGTGGCATTTTTACCGAAAGTCGATCTAAACGCCTAAAACATGCAAAATTACTCTGAACACCTTAGTTTAGGTCCAAATATAGCTGTTACAAATTCTCAGGTCCCTGTGTGTATGCCTAGTCGAAACTCCCTTTTCTCAACATTACTAAAATACACTCACTGTAGTAGTTCATCTTTCCGCTTTAACAATACTGACTCTTAATCTGCATGAATCTTAAGATACAGAAATAATCACTAGAGCAGCATATGTGATAACACACTATGCGTGTATTAAGAAAGGAAAAATAATTACATGGTAAAAGAAAATATACCATGTATAAAACATTTTGTACACCAATTTACCTGTCTTCGCAGCGAAAAAGTTAGGGAGATCCTGTTTCCCGCTTCAATCAAGTGCCTTGTTAACTTTTATTTATTCATTCATTTATTTAATCCTTTATATATTTTTGATTCTGCAGTTGAAGGTTGACAAAAAGGCATTTTCATTGAAAATGAATATGCGAGACTTTGAACAAAAGAACGTGATGATTAAAATCGATAAAGACCGACTTGTTATCTCGGCAAAGCAGGAGAATGCAGAGAACAGTGGATGTGTCTCAAGGGAGATAACTCGAGAATTCCTTATCCCGGAGGTATATTATATATGTTATATTTTACTACAAAGCATCAAATTTCGTGTTTAATAAGAAATCCGCTAATTGTTTACATTAAATTGTTGAAGTGATTTTACAATACAACCTATCATTCTGAAGATATTTTTTATAACCTTAAATTGTTTGTCTTTCTCATTTTAAACTGTACTCTTCTGTTTGAACATCATTAAATTAAGGGATTTTCGTAGCTCCCCGTATGTTTCAACAGTTGTTTAGACCATTTTGGATTATCATCCTGATGGTTCCTGACATCACTGATGTTCAAAGAAGGACGAAACAGCTGAATGGTGCAGTGTTATCTATTTTTGGCATACTGTATTAATAAACAAGTTTTAAAGGTGCATTTTCTTTGCAGAATATTGACACTGAAACGATGAATGCAGTAGTCACAGATGACGGTCTACTGATGGTAAGAGGTCGGATCAAAGGTGTCACTGAGGAAATGGAAAAGGTCATCGAAATCGACCGGCAGCCGTAACAGCTTTGTGCAAGACGATCACTTTTATACTTTACATTAACCGGAGTTTCTATTGTTGTCAATTAGAAATGTTGAACATTTGGAGAAAGAAGACTGATTCAATACTTTTCTTTATATCTGTTGCATGATAAGTATTAAATAAATATTTTTTCTTCTTTGCTTTCCTTCATACACAAATTTTAAAAATGCACACGGTCCCATCATTATTTTATTCGTATACAAAAATTTGTATGCCTACACTTCGAAATAGATCTTGTACCTTAAACGATGATGTTTAAGACTAAAAAAATGTGCTTTTTTTATAAATGTATGCAAGCATTTGTAATTAGACTAAACGTCTTTTTACAGACAAAGACAATTGGGTTCCTTCATAAATATCTTTATAAAAACGTATGCTAATGCGGAACCAAATTGAAAACTCTTGTAAATTGTTTTGATCTGATATTGTAGCACATACTCATAATTTAACAATAGTACACAGTCATAGAATGGGTATGAGGGAAATAGAATGGTCCCCGGGGTGATAATTTATAAACTCATAAATTCATGAGGGAGTCGTCCTGTTTCTTGCAGAAAGTAGTCCTATTTTGAGGAGGGAGTAGCCCTCAGATGGAGAGATTCAAACGATGTTAGGGAAATAAGAGATGTTATTGTATTGTTTTTATATAGGTTTTCCAAGTCCGTATACCTTCGACGACCACAGCCTCCTTCAGTTTTCACTCAGTGCGCTCGCTTGTAGAACGTTAAAACAGTCCTGCTCCTGGTATTTTCGGATTATGTCACATTCCGTTATCTTCGAGATGATCGGTGTGGTAATTTTTGTTATATTTACTGAATGTTAGTTGGCATTGCAACACAATGGTGGACCAGACTTAGACACGTTAACAACTTCATCTTGGCAACGAAACGCTTGGAAGAGTAGCCGATTTCCGGCTTCCCTTTAGGTCTGTCCCTGAGCTAGGTATAACCCTCGACTCGTCCAGATGATGTGTGTTAGTCTCTGCCTCACGTAACAGCAGTATGACAGTATCTCATACACCATCTGTTTTAAAACTGATATGCTGCTTACCAATAACACATATTTACATGTACATCAATAAAGTAACAAAATCAGTGTATTGGGATCACAATATGGATGGCTTTTCGTTAAAACTTGCGCTTGGACATACAATCATATTTTTATTCTCGGACGCTAAATCCGGGGCACCTGATTACATGCTTTCGTTGTTCTTTTTCAATGGTCTCCATGGAAATTGTTTCATCGTTTTAAGTTCGAGTTACGGTGTTGTTAACACTTCAGTATTGTCGTGTTATTTTTCATATAAGTTGACTGTTTTCCTTTGTTGCTTTACATGTACAGAATATTCTGTTATTGGTAAAATTAATAACTCTAAAGTTATATCGTTTTCCGTCGTCATCAGACACGTGCTGTCGTCACGATAAAGTGTTATACACTGGTGATCCCGCGACCGTATCGCTAGCCATGCTTATTAACATTTTGACGGCATGTTGAATGAAAAGTCGAATGAGCGGACGGACGGATAGACCAATTATATTTTAACATAAGTAAGTAAGAAATCATATCTTGATATAAATAAATATCTTATTATTGTTTATCAAATGTCAAACAATCTAATTGTTCTATATTGTGGGTAGCATAAGGTTAAATATTTGTATCAAATAAATATGCATTCAAGTTGAATTATAATTCTATAAAAATAATATACTGAGGTGTAAATACCGTAACCTGAGTATCCTTTAACTATACAACGTATACCATTAGCGCGGCAGTGCGGCGACTGGTTTATATGTGAAATAGTTACATTTATTTAAATACTTAATTTTCCCTAATCAACCAATCACCATTTGCCTGAACACCATTTTACAACACTGGTTTCAAAAGGATCTTATGTGACACCAATTACGATCCTTTTTCAAAGTTTAATCTACATATACCATTATACACTTTCTGGAAGAAAAGTAGTCTGCTTTTGAATGCAAAACCTTCATTAAATCCCTTTGTGTAGAAACCTTGTGAACCGTTAAAATCCCCAACAAAGTGCTTGTTTTGAAGATTTGCTGTCTGTTTCACTGACCATGGCGTCCGTAGGTGATTTAAGGTCGGACATGTCCTGCGTTTTATAAACAAGTATCTGATGACAAAGCTGTAATGTCAGCAGACCGTTGGGAACATTAATGTTTTTCTCGCCAATAAAACATCAGCTAAATAGAAGCAGGACTAGCTTCTATGGAAATAAAGTCGAAAAGTCCAGTCTCACAACCTTTATTAGCAAATAGTCGCCCAGTATTTCTTAAACATAAATGTTCATGATTAAAAATCAATGCTTTAAGATAAGGTGGCCTGCGTTATTATTACGGATAATAACAAAATGATATATATTTAATATACAATATGATTTATTTGCCAAATATGGATGAATCTTCGTATCTTGACGAGATAACATATATTTTCTCGCTAGGTCTATAGGTGGCACTTCAGCCAGGTACTCAGTCCAGGTGTGTTTATTGATCACGGTAAGCTTAAAGTGCAATATGACAGTAAACAAATAAACAACAACACTCATATACACCACTTCCGCACGTACTCCTTAATGTATAGAGAGAGATATGTTGCAATGTTCAGAAAAAATGACTTAGTCATATAAAAACAATTCCTGATGTGGACATGTTAATATATTATTGACAAGCATAAGATACAGTTGACTTAATCCAATGCATTATATCGGCTTTTATTGGCAATACTTATATATTTGGCAAAATAAGCAATTTCTTTCTATATTTTCTGTGGAGAACAACTTTATTAATGTATACCTATTTGTGTGTGGGGTATAGTAAGGTTTGATAAAAGACTGGATATGTTAGAACAAAATGAAATTCATCTTCCGTATCATATAAGGCACCTAACGAACAAATATATTTTGTTTGTTTTAAAACCCTTGGAATCTGCCAGTTTCTTCACGAAGTTTGTGAGAATATATTATAATCTTTACCAACTCATTTAAGTACTGATTATAGATGGACTTATGTAAGTAGCTTTGTAAACCAAACTCATTAAGGTACGTTTATACAGATTACACTTCGAAAAAGTATTTATATTTTGCAAACATTCCTGTTTAAAATATTCATTATTCTTTCTTAAAAAAATGTATAAAATTATTTTGTACGTCTTTTAATTCCCCAAAATATCCCAATCCAATTGGTCCCTAACAGTTAGTGTTCAATGATCTTACGTCAATGGTCTCCACAATCAGACACTTGTTCATAGCATACCTCAGCAATGTCTTTGTCAATGCCGTGTCCCGGGGATTTGTTAATGTCAAATTTCTAATAGCTACCATACGTTCTCATTCAATTTTCCCTGTCTAATTCTATAAATAAACCAGGATAATAAGAACGGTCAATATTAGTTAAATACATTGATGCTTGGTATCGAAGTTGCTTTGAAAGTTGAATAAGAGTCAGTTAATGTACTTGTCTTTATTTTTACGTGTCCCACAATGTTTATAGAATGACTAAGGGTTGTGCTTTCTTTAAAAAGTTCATTTGATTTCCATTATGCCCCTCATATTCTCCTTTGAGTCTAGTTTGATCAATCTCATAAAAACGTTTTTTTATTGACTAATATATTACAATTTTCTACTGTCTTTGTTATTCAACCAAGACTCGTCTTCACACCGTTGCAGTTTTACCTTATGAGACGTATGTCTAACAGCAGTTTGTAAACAAAAAGATTGAACAACAGGGTCACACGAAACATCCAAGTAAACCAATGCACTCAGGATTAGATATTGCTTTGTTTACATAATCCGTATATGTTTTATTATTACTTTTTCCTAAACATATTTTATTTAACTTAACCTATCAAAGGTTATTTTCAGACAAAAAGAAACTGTCGAATGATTTGAAAAATAAATGAAAAAAAATCAGATTGAATATCAGTTATACTGGACAATGTCGATTCTTCTACTAACGAATACCGTATCAGACTAGTTCCTCTGTTACTATAAACTGTACTACTTCCATAAGGGTCACCACCAGGCCTTCCATTTACAATTGTTAATGATGAGGTTTTACAAAGTGCTATCAACTGTCGACAGAACTGGTTGAAAGTCATATCTACACAACAACACACCTGGAGACCTATATCGTCTATATACACAACAACACACCTGGAGACCTATATCGTCTATCTACACAACAACACACCTGGAGACCTATATCGTCTATCTACACAACAACACACCTGGAGACCTATATCGTCTATCTACACAACAACACACCTGGAGACCTATATCGTCTATCTACACAACAACACACCTGGAGACCTATATCGTCTATCTACACAACAACACACCTGGAGACCTATATCGTCTATCTACACAACAACACACCTGGAGACCTATATCGTCTATCTACACAACAACACACCTGGAGACCTATATCGTCTATCTACACAACAACACACCTGGAGACCTATATCGTCTATCTACACAACAACACACCTGGAGACCTATATCGTCTATCTACACAACAACACACCTGGAGACCTATATCGTCTATCTACACAACAACACACCTGGAGACCTATATCGTCTATCTACACAACAACACACCTGGAGACCTATATCGTCTATCTACACAACAACACACCTGGAGACCTATATCGTCTATCTACACAACAACACACCTGGAGACCTATATCGTCTATCTACACAACAACACACCTGGAGACCTATATCGTCTATCTACACAACAACACACCTGGAGACCTATATCGTCTATCTACACAACAACACACCTGGAGACCTATATCGTCTATCTACACAACAACACACCTGGAGACCTATATCGTCTATCTACACAACAACACACCTGGAGACCTATATCGTCTATCTACACAACAACACACCTGGAGACCTATATCGTCTATCTACACAACAACACACCTGGAGACCTATATCGTCTATCTACACAACAACACACCTGGAGACCTATATCGTCTATCTACACAACAACACACCTGGAGACCTATATCGTCTATCTACACAACAACACACCTGGAGACCTATATCGTCTATCTACACAACAACACACCTGGAGACCTATATCGTCTATCTACACAACAACACACCTGGAGACCTATATCGTCTATCTACACAACAACACACCTGGAGACCTATATCGTCTATCTACACAACAACACACCTGGAGACCTATATCGTCTATCTACACAACAACACACCTGGAGACCTATATCGTCTATCTACACAACAACACACCTGGAGACCTATATCGTCTATCTACACAACAACACACCTGGAGACCTATATCGTCTATCTTCACAAAAACACACATGGAGACCTATATCGTCTCTTTATATTCGGCAGCAGTGTTTCCCTAGGTACAGTAAAATTATTCTGGTATTATGTGCTTTGTGCTGCTTCATGCAACCTTTTGCACCAACGAAAATTTGTTATTCAGTCGTATTAATCCATCCAGAGTTTCTCATTTGGTCTGATGATAGTACAGTGTAAAGTACGCATTTATCATAAAAATCAAACAAACAAGTCAAGTTGCTACATTTGATTGACACCCTTTTGTTAACTTTACCCAATTATGTTCAGAAATAACTAAACTGAAATGTGCGCAGTAGGTTCGTTTATACAACAGCCCTTACCTGTACTTAGTAAGATCAATCATCGCCTCGATGTGCTGGTATGTTCCAGGCGACAGTAAACAGGTGTTCCAGGCGACAGTAAACAGGTGTGCTAGTATGTTCTAGGCGACAGTAAACAGGTGTGCTAGTATGTTCCAGGCGACAGTAAACAGGTGTGCTAGTATGTTCTTGGCGACAGTAAACAGGTCCGCTGGTATGTTCCAGGCGACAGTAAACAGGTGCGCTAGTATGTTCCAAGCGACTGTAAACAGGTGCGCTGGTATGTTCCAGGCGACAGTAAACAGGTGCGCTGGTATGTTCCAATCGACAGTAAACAGGTGTGCTAGTATGTTCCAAGCGACAGTAAACAGGTGCGCTGGTATGTTCCAAGCGACAGTAAACAGGTG
>NW_018406023.1:34571-38323 GCF_002113885.1 Mizuhopecten yessoensis
GCTGGTATGTTCCAGGCGACAGTAAACAGGTGCGCTGGTATGTTCCGGGCGACAGTAAACAGGTGCGCTGGTATGTTCCGGGCGACAGTAAACAGGTGCGCTGGTAGGTTCCAGGCGACAGTAAACAGGTGCGCTGGTATGTTCCGGGCGGCAGTAAACAGGTGCGAGGCGAAGATAGGATTTTAGTTAGATTGGTAACACATAGCTTGTAATCGATGACGCCCCTTCCACAAAATGTCGATGTACCATATTTCAAAGTAAAGAAATGTGCGCTGACGGAAAATTAAATATAGAATTAGTTTATCCAGATAGAGTGACCTTTTCTTCAAATGGTTTATGACCTAAACTAGGTCAATTATATACTTATTATACATTTGTGGTCAAATACTCGTAACGCTATCATTTTTATATGTAGCATATACTATTTATGTTTATATTGAACAAAATAGCAGGATAGTGATGTATTGCGGATTTGCATGTTAACTCCGCGTCAACTGTCTTGGTGATGTTGTTATTACTCGGCTGTACTTACCTGAACTATTAATGTTGGACAACAAAAAACACATTTCATATAAGATTTAAGATTTATTTAGAATTTTGTAAATACCAATTACATGAAAAGTTTATAAATTTAGTTGAAATATCTTTTCATTTAAATTTCTGTTGATACTGTGTAAGTAACACATTAATAAACATGGCACAGAAACATCTGTGGAGGTGTTTAGTCCTCAACACTCGCTCAGTAAACATCGACTGATGATCGACATTCATCTATAAATAAGTGTTTTGAGAAAATGTAACTTTTGCATAAGACGAGTTTGTTTACGAAAAGAATTTGCCGTCTGTCTAGAATATGGACAGTAATATTCTCGACAACTTAGTTAATATGATACCATTAAGGGGATAATTACGCCATGTGTATTCCGTAAACGTGGTCAGCTCAGCCGACTAGAATGGCCCTTGGTCGTAAACGTCGGTCAGTTGACAGGTAAGTCCTGACGAACAGGAACTATGGTGGGCACTGGTATTTAATGGTCCTCTATGCACACTAGACAAGCAAGACGCAGTATATTGTGACAAACGAGATCGATCATATTTCGGTGTAGCGCCGAGTGCTTTGTCTCGCTGCCAGCTGTGTTACGATACCGCTAGGTGGTTGTTATCGAATGCACCGCTTAGTTCTGAGACGGGCGGGATGTAACAGTGGTGTCAACGGGATGATACGGAAATAGGCGAGGCGGTGCTCCAGTGTATGTGGTGTCGGATGAGTGTAATTTATCGATAATTTATATATCATGGAACTGAAATCCGTTTTGACAGGTAAGTTTTGATAATTTTATATCTTTGGATCAATTGTAATGATTCATGGCACCTATCTCTGTGATACAAGCACTGTCCGAATAAATCGTTTACATTTGTATTTGATTTAGCTCCCTCATTTGTTTTTACTGAACAGTTTAGCTAATTTTAGGCCTGTTGTTTAACAAAATCTTCGATTGATCTCTTTTAAACTTCCAACTCTCATCATTTAGTTAAAAAGCGGGACATACTACCCATTTGTCCTGTTTTATTTTTTAAATAATTTAATTATAACTTAATTTATAACAAAATAAATGTACAGTAATCATTCAGACAAAATCAGTTTTTATATCCTTGAAGTGTACCTTTATATTTTTATTATTTAATTTTCATTTCCACTGATATGTGTTTATTTAACATAACTCTTAACTCTTTAGCTCTTCACTTTTGGAGGAAATAAATGAAATGATAATCATTATAACAATTCCCGTTAATATCAATTTTCAACAGAATATATGTTAACATATCCAAATTACTGTCCAATTTAGTTGTTTAAGCAATATTCCTATTTTTCAAGAAGACAAATATTTTTTCTTAAAGAAATGACACTTTTGTAAGGAAAATATGTTAATAGGTTACCAAATCTCACCTTACATTACTATGCTGTTAAGATTAACATTTCTATATCATTCTCGGTACACCTCACTATACGGCGATCTCAACAAGTTTTACAATCCTAACCGACCTTATCGTGACAAACTTTCTGTCCTATTATACACGATTTTACGTAGATTAATAGCATTTGGTGAACACTTTGTCACAAAATTACAATATGTAATTGGATTTTACGACTTGACAGTAAAAGTGTATAGTTTAACGTGTCGTTACATATGTCTTCTCATACAAAAATGTACATGAGTCCAAAAGTCTCAATCATCTAACACTGACGTAAGCTGTCCGGGGTCATTACACAATCATAGTGTATAGCAGCCGTCAGGGGTCACTACACAACCATAGTGTATAGCAGCCGTCAGGGGTCACTAAACAATCATAGTGTATACCAGCTGTCAAGGGTCACTACACAATCATAGTGTATACCAGCCGTCAGGGGTCACTAAACAAGCATCACTATACGATCATAGTGTACACCAGTCGGCAGGGTTCACTACACACTGATGCGTATATCAGTCGTCTGGGGTCACTACACACTGATAGTGTATATCTGTCGTCAGGGCTCACTATACGATCATAGTGTACCTCTGTCGTCAGGGGTCACTACACAACGATAGTGTATATTAGTCGTCANTCAGCCACCAGGGGTCACTACACAACCATAGTGTATACCAGTCGTCAGGGGACACTACTCAATCATAGTGTATACCAGCCGTCAAGGGCCACTACACAATCATAGTGTATATCAGCCACCAGGGGCCACTACACAACCATAGTGTATACCAGTCGTCAGGGGACACTACTCAATCATAGTGTATACCAGCCGTCAAGGGTCACTACACAACCATAGTGTATACAAGTCGTCAGGGGACACTACACAATCATAATGTATACCAGCCGTCAAGGGTCACTACACAACCATAGTGTATACCAGTCGTCCGGGGACACTACACAATCATAGTTTATACCAGCCGTCAAGGGTCACTACACAATCATAGTGTATACCAGCCGCCAGGGGTCACTACACAATCATAGTGTATACAAGCCGCCAGGGGTCACTACACAAGCATAGTGTATACAAGCCGCCAGGGGTCACTACACGATCATAGTGTATACCAGCCGCCAGGGGTCACTACACAACCATAGTGTATAGCAGCCGTCAGGGGTCACTACACAACCATAGTGTATAGCAGCCGTCAGGGGTCACTAAACAATCATAGTGTATACCAGCTGTCAAGGGTCACTACACAATCATAGTGTATACCAGCCGTCAGGGGTCACTAAACAAGCATCACTATACGATCATAGTGTACACCAGTCGGCAGGGTTCACTACACACTGATGCGTATATCAGTCGTCTGGGGTCACTACACACTGATAGTGTATATCTGTCGTCAGGGCTCACTATACGATCATAGTGTACCTCTGTCGTCAGGGGTCACTACACAACGATAGTGTATATTAGTCGTCAGGGGTCACTAAACACTGATAATGTATATCTGTCGGCAGGGGTCGCTATACAATTAAAGTGTATATGTCGTCAGTGCTCACTACACGATCATAGTTTACATCAGTCGTCAGGGGTCACTACACACTGATAGCGTATATCAGTCGTCTGGGGTCACTACACACTGATAGTGTATATCTGTCGCCAGGGGTCACTATACGATTTAAGTGAATATCTGTCGTCAGGGCTCACTTTACGATCATAGTGTACATCAGTCGTCAGTGCTCATTACACGATCATAGTGTACATCAGTCGTCAGGGGTCACTACACACT
>NW_018406023.1:41377-41595 GCF_002113885.1 Mizuhopecten yessoensis
ACTGATAGTGTATATCTGTCGACAGGGGTCACTGCACACTAATAGTGTATATCAGTCGTCAGGGCTCACTACACACTGATAGTGTATATCAGTCGTCAGGGCTCACTATACGATCATAGTGTACATTTGTCGGCAGGGGTCACTACACACTGATATTGTATATTTGTCGCCAAGGCTCACTATACGATCATAGTGTACATCAGTCGTCAGGAGTCACT
>NW_018406023.1:43987-88326 GCF_002113885.1 Mizuhopecten yessoensis
AAGTGTACATCAGTCGTCAGGTGTCACTACACACTGATAGTGTATATTAGTCGTCAGGGCTCACTATACGATTATAGTGTATATCAGTCGTCTGGGGACACTACACACTGATAGTGTATATCAGTCGTCTTGTATATCAGTCGTCAGGGCTCACTACACGATCATAGTGTACATCCGTCGTCAGGGGTTACTACACACTGATAGTGTATATCTGTCGGCAGGGGTCGCTATACGATTAAAGTGGATATGTCGTCAGTGCTCACTACACGATCATATTGTACATCCGTCGTCAGGGGTTACTACACACTGATAGTGTATATCTGTCGGCAGGGGTCGCTATACGATTAAAGTTGATATGTCGTCAGTGCTCACTACACGATCATAGTGTACATCCGTCGTCAGGGGTTACTACACACTGATAGTGTATATAAGTCGTCAGGGGTCACTACACTCTGATAGTGTACATCAGTCGTCAGGTGTCACTACACACTGATAGTGAACATCAGTCATCAGTGGTCACACTGATAGTGTATATCAGTCGTCAGGGGTCACACTGATAGTGTACATCAGTCGTCAGGTGTCACTACACACTGATAGTGTATATCTGTCGTCAGGGGTCGCTACACTCTGATAGTGTACATCAGTCGTCAGGGGACACTATATGATGATAGTGTACATCAGTCATCAGGGGACAGTATAGGGTGTGTATGCTTGAAAATTACTCGCAATCACATTGATCGGATCCTAAACACGTGTTCAGTCCTCAAAAACTCATGTAGATAGGTTATCCGGTGAATATTGATTTCTTAATATAGCCTATATTGAAATTCCCCGAAACCTGCCGCAGCGCATGTGAAACGCGATCTACCAAATGCCAATTGGAATTCCAACAAAGGATTGCAGCTGGCGAACGCTTCGTCTCCGTTGTTTAATCTGAAAATTACCAAAACTATTTGAAGATAAAAAAAATCTGATAACACAAAAAAGGCCACCAAACACGTAGTACGTGTCCTCCATGCTTATCTTAAGGAAATGAACCTTGACGATGCCTTCGAAAGCTACGATGCCGAACTGTTGTATTCAGCACAGGCTAAATTTTACACGAAGGCTCCTTCTTTTAAAGGTTAACTATACACAATTTTATTGTTGAAGCATAGAATAAATATAGGATGATAGTATTCATCTGTCGTTAGGGGTCACTATAGGAGCCCTATTTCGTATCTTGTTAATTTTAATCTTAAATAATGACCATGCGACATTCAATATTCTAGCTTTGTAACATGTTCCGTTCTGTGATACAGATAAAACACGTTTGTAATATTCTAGCCAATCAATTTGTAGAGCAACCATCTTTTATCTTAAACTCCCGTAGTAAAGAAGGACAACCCATTTATCGTCGAATTTCAATCACTCTTTACATAGAAACAGATAATTTGAGCGTAATCGCCGATGACAAACAACACCTTAAGATTTTTCTGATTTTTTGTTTTACAGTGACTCTTTATTTAATATATGCTGCTAATGCAGACCACGTGACCTATAAAAAGGTCTGCTACTACACCAACTGGTCCCAGTACCGCGATGATGTTGGCAAATTCCTGCCAAAGGATATAGATCCATTTCTGTGTACGCACGTGATTTATGCATTTGCAAAACTCTCCGGGAACCGCATAGTGCCCCAGGAGTGGAATGATGAGACAGTTCCATGGAAGAAAGGCTTGTACGTTTTATTATTACCATTATTGATATCTTGGTTATAGAACTATTTTACAATTTGTCAAATGCGTTATAAAAAATCATTCTGTTGAGATCGATATATTCTAGCCTATATTAAAGTTGTATCAGTTACCGGGTAGATTGCTGTGATATGCAGACGTCTACCTACACGTATATTACAACTCGGTAGATTAACAATGACAACTGTTCACTAATATTTGTCCACTGTCTATGTACCAGTCCAGATTGTGTATGAGTTTTTATACCCTTTTAGCAAAGGGAAGTGTTGAAAGATTTTTGTGGATTGTCATCTTCATTGGTGTAACTGGATAATTAACACTGTGCTTCTAATGTGCCGTAGTACATCAATGTAAACGGTATAATAACGAATCAGTACTGAGGTAAGGGGACACTACAGTACTCGACCTCTATGGGTCAGACAGGTGTTTATTCGACCTATAGCTCAGACAACTACACGTATGCAGTCGTTAATCGACCTATGGATCAGACAGGTGTTTATTTAACCTATGAGTCAGAAAGGTGTTTATTTGACCTATGGGTCAGACAGGTGTTTATTTGACCTATGGGTCAGGCAGGTGTTTATTTGACCTATAGCTCAGACAACTACACGTATGCAGTCGTTTATTCGACCTATGTATCAGACAGGTGTTTATTTGACCTATGGGTCAGAAAGGTGCTTATTTAATATATGCGTCAGAAAGGCGTTTATTCGACCTATGCGTCAAATAGGTGTTTATTCGACCTATGGGTCAGACAAGTGTTGTTTTGGCCTATGGGTGAGACAGGTGTTTATTTGACGTATGGGTAAGACAGGTTTGTATTTGACCTATGTGTCAGATAGGCTTTTATTCGACCTGTCGGTCAGACAGGTGTTTATTTGACCTATGGGTCAGACAGATGTTTATTTGACCTATGGTTCAGTCAGGTGTTTATTCGATCTATGGGTCAGACAGCTGTTTGTTTGACGTATGGGTCAGACAGGTGTTTATTTGACCTAGGGGTCAGACAGGTGTTTATTCGACCTATGGGTCAGACGGATTGATATTCGACTATGGATAAATCTGTTATTCATTTTCCTTCTAGATCAGGTGGACGTTATTAATTAATTATAGACTTTTGTATGAGTGAATATGTAGTTATATTAATCTGAGAAAGCGATATTGACCCAGACCGAGTTAGTTCATATCACCAAATTATCACTGAAATAAACGTACAAAATTATTCTATTGGATATGAAATTATGCTGTTTTACTATTATTGAACTTGATGGGACTAATGGAAATCGTCAGGAGAAACGTGTTGCTTTTGACAGAACAAATTGTAACGTTACAAAAAAAACCGTGACAATCGAAACTGAAAAATTGCTCCATAGGACTGGGGTTGTGTCCCTTTGAAAATGGCGGATGTTTTGAATTTTGCTCTGTGGGTTGAACGAAGATTTTAATGGAAAGACATACTTACCGCTTTGGAAATTAGTATCTGTTCAGTGAGAAGCAATTAAGGATGTACTCTTCTGAGGTTTCAGTCACGTTCAAGTCTCGTTTTGATCTGGTGTAACGGTTTTTTGTAATATTTAACAAATTATGATAAGTATAATAGCAAACACACATCTAAAAAACATGTAAAAAAGCTAGATGTCTGTTGTGCGTAGAACATTTTTTACAAGAATTTTTAAAAAATGACCAATTTGGCGGCCATTTTGAAAAAGTGTAATTATGACAATTTCTTGCGCTTCACAAAGGGCCAAAATTCACCTTTTTTGACACTAGATTGATCACTTAAATTGTCATTGTGTCACCATTTTTAATTGTAGCAGGTTCAATTTTGCTGTACAACTTTATAATGTTCAATATGATCAAAATAATATGCAAAAAAGTGGAAAGTTATATATTATTGATATTTTTTTTTACATATTAGGGTAACTGAAGCACTTTTGATTTTTGACCCCGAAAAAGGTGAAAAATAACACAAATAATAATGGGACAAAAAAAGAAGCACACCGACCCCCCATTTTTGTGGCTGTTTTAGAAAGAGAAACTCATTTTCTTTCGATTCATTGAATACTAAAAAAAGTTTATTACAGGAATTTTTTATATCAAGCGTTTAATCGGCAAAAAATGGTGAAAAATGTGCATTTTTTCATTAAAAAATAAGGGGTAGGGGTAACTAAAATGGCATTTTTTAGTAAAATGAATAAGTTTAAGATATTTTACTTCTATAGTTTCAAAGAAAATAATATTTTTATCAATTCTACAAACATTCATACATATCTGATAACACACTTGGAAGAAATTGTATGAATTTGTTCTGCCAATGGTCAAAACCCGAAAATTCACCTAAAATCACATTTTGTGTTAAATTGGTATCTTTGACCGATCATAGCACAAAAACGAACACACCGACATATAGTTTTTTTTGCATTTTCTAATATGCCATTATCTCCTTTTTCCAAAAATCAATATAAGTTGACTTCTCAGAGGTGTACATCCTGAAGTAAGTGATAAGAACATTCCGTGCTAATTTTGTGATTTTTTTGTGAGATGGAAAGTGACTTTTTGTCGTTGTGAATGATCGCAACTATATATTCATTATACTCGAGTACGTGTATTTATTTATAGCGTTGTGAATACTATAGTGCAATCGATGGTCACATTTTCGTCACGCTCTATTGCGCCGCTCTAGATCTGTTGAGCAGCTTTGTATGCTGAGCAGCTGTGTATGCTGAGCGACGTCGTGCTGCTTACCTATAGTGGGGCTCACCACGGGTGTACACTGTCCGGTGTAAACATTGATACTGTCTCGGTCTACCTCACGAGTAGTTGGGGAAGCCCATAGCGTTTTATATAATAATGGAGCAAAGAACAATGACACTGATCATAAGTTGGACGTGATAATGGAACTTATTACAAAGATGGACCTCCGTTTAAACGACAAAGTCGACAAAGTCCAAAATACCTTGTCTGCAATATCTGTTAAGGTCAACCAATTAGAGCACGAACTGGGAAATGTGAAAGTCAAAAGCAGTGAGCTCGCAAATAAGATTCAGGACATTGATTCAAGGTCGCGTGACTTTGAGAAGAGCGCTCAGTATATTTTTGATTCGGTCAAGAGCCAAGTTGACGCAAACAAGGCTTCTATGGGTGACGTCCAGAACAACACTGCTGCTGGGTTATCAACCTTGAAAAAGGACATAGACGCTCTGACAAGGGAGAAAGTGAAAATGAACGAGAACATGCTCGATCTTCGTTGTCGTTCTATGAAAAACAATTTGATTTTCAGCGGTTTGCGCGGGGAACACAAGGAGGAGAACACGGAGGCAGTGTTGCGGGATTTTCTTTACGGAGAACTAGGAGTCGAACACAACGTTGAGTTCGGAAATGTTCACCGTTTCGGGAGGGCTAAGCATGGTAAACCGCGACCTGTGGTGGCACGTTTTGTTTACTACAAAGACCTCTTACATTCGTTCAAACTGCGTGGTAGTCCTTATAGTATCAACGAACAATTTCCTGTCGAGATTGAGAACGAACGCCGTAACTTATACCCGATCAGGAAGCAGGCCAGGGCCAACGGGCACAACACTCTGCTGGTGCGCGATAAACTATTCATAGATGGTAAACCTCACACTTCAGCTCCTGCACCAGTTGGGGTTGCTGAAGGTACTGCCGCTGGCAATGGCCGCTACTCAGGTGGCAAGAACGTGGGTTTTGACTCTGGTGACCACGGACGATCTTATCGTGACGTGCTTGAAACCACGCCGACGTCGGGTCGTCCAGACAAACGGAGAAGGAGGAACACTACCACTCCCAGCTAGGGGCGTCGGAGGGAGTCGTGTGATGCTAATCACTCCGGACAGTCTTATCATGAGTTGGATGTAAACATTTTAACTTGGAACATTAATGGTGGTTTTGATAAGAAGCTCAATGAAGTAGATTTCAGAAAATTCATTCTATCTTACGACATAGCATTTTTATCCGAATGTTGGATCTCAAACGATTACACTGTAGATATTGAAAATTTCAAGTCTGTTGTTATGCCTAGAAAATTAACTCGATATACACAAGGGGGTGGAAACATTTTGCTAATACGCGATAGTATTTATAACTTTGTTCTGTTGGAAATTCTCTTTTTGATAGCATAATACCCGTGACTATTGATAAATGTCTACTTGACCAGAATAAAGACTATACTGTTATCTTTACATATGTTCCTCCGAGCTCCTCGCAATACTATATACATTACAACTGTGATATCTTTCATGAGTTAGAGACAATCTTGTTGGAATACTCTGAATCTAAGAATGTGATAATTATAGGTGATTTTAATGCTCGAACACGCACAACTGATGATTTTATAACTTACGATACCATTCATGAGAGTGTCAGAAACCACATTGAATCTATTTTCAACTACTTAGTTGATGATGCTGATGACAATTTACCTAATAGGGTAAACCCAGATCCTGGTACGAATGACTATGGTGCTAGATTAATTAAGCTATGTAAATCTTATGGTCTGCGAATCAGAAATGGTAGAGATATAGACTGATCATCAAATGTTTTTACTTTCTGTGGATCAAATGGGATGAGTGTGATAGACTATATGTTAATGCCTTTTTCTTTGTTCTCAACTGTGAACAAATTTGTAGTATGTAATTTTACAGAGTTTTCTGATCATGCTCCTTTACATGTACAGTTATATGGTAAAAGAGTGTCCACAATTAATGATACTGTTGAAGGCAATTGTAACGGTAGGGACAGTCCGAAATATATATGGAATGATGAATATAAACATCAATTCACAGAGTCATTAAATATAAATTCTGACAAGCTTAAGGAACATGTCCAGATTAGGGGGGAATTAAATCAGGAATCCATCGACTCCAGTGTAAAGAAGTTCACTAAGGTAATACAAGAATTAATGGAACCTTTCTTTCGTAAAACTGTACATGATAAGTGTGCTAAGAAAACCCATGTTGAAAATGTTAGATGTTTGACTGTAGAGACTAGGGATGACAAGCCCTGGTTTAATGATGAAGTTAAATGTTTACATAGAAAATATTTATCTGCCTTAAGAGTATTTAATAGTAATGCAAATCCAACAAATCACGCAATGCTCATGACAAAGAAAAAACAATATAAAATTTTGGAATCTAAATTGAAGAAGCAATATTTTAGCGTAGAGGGTGACATGATGGAGTATTTGAGGAAACATAATCCTAGATATTTTTATAAAAAGTTTGCAAAGAAAAAATCAAATCCACCTAAAGTTTCAATGGACCAATTATTTGAGCATTTCAAAAATGTAGCAAATTCTGGAGTTGACTTTGGACATAACGAAATTATAAATAATGAGAATGATGATAATGTAATGTTTGATGAGTTAGATACTCCTATTTCGTTTAGAGACATTACAACGGCGATCAATAATCTGAAACGAAATAAGTCGCATGGTCCAGATGGTCTGTTAAATGAATGTTTTATTGAATGTAAACAGTTGTTGTTACCTTTTTTACATGTATTATTTAACAATATTTTACAATCTGGATGTTTTCCAGTTGACTGGTCCGAAGCAATCATTGTACCTGTGCATAAAAAGGGCACTTTAACAGATCCTAATAATTTTCGAGGTATCAGTCTAATTAGTTGTATGTGCAAATTATTTACATCCATACTTAACAAACGTTTGATTGACGTTTGTACTAAATATGATATTTTAACAGACGCACAATTTGGATTCCGTCCAGGGGTAAGCACTGTGGATGCTATTTTCGCTTTGCAAACTATAATTTCGAAAACGTTATCTGAAAGAAAGAGGTTATATTGTTGTTTCGTAGATTTCCGCAAGGCATTTGATTTCGTAGATAGAGTAAGCCTGTGGTGCAAGTTAACAAAGCTGGGTGTTCGAGGTAAATTTTTGTCTACAATTAAGTCTTTATACTCATTAGTTAAATCTTGTGTTTTAGTTAATGGCAAATGTTCGAACTTTTTTTCTAATAATGTTGGATTGATGCAAGGGGAAATTTTATCCCCGTTACTTTTTTCTTTGTTTTTAAATGACTTTGAAAATAGTTTTATAGAAAATGGAGCATCCCATTATGATTTTGGGGAATTGAGTTTATTTCTTCTTCTATATGCAGATGATTTAGTTTTATTTTCTGAGTCAATCGAAGGTTTACAAAGCCTCTTGAACAATCTAAGTGAGTATTCGAATAAGTGGAAATTAACAGTTAATACCGATAAAACCAAAATTATGGTTTTCAGAAATAGTGGAATTATTAGAGAATCAGAAAGCTGGGTGTATAACGGCAACAAAATTTCAATTGTGGATCAATTCTGTTATCTGGGGGTTCTGTTTAGATTTAATAACAAATTCAGTTTCATGGTTAAACATGTAGCAGAGCAAGGTCGTAAAGCGCTTTTTGCCTTACGATCTAAATGTAAACACATTCATTTAAACATCAAAACTATGCTACACCTCTTTGACACATATGTGAGTAGTGTATTATATTATGGCTGTGAAATATGGGGTAGTTATAAAGGAGTTGAAATAGAAAGGGTTCATATGGAATTTTGTAAAAATATACTGTGTGTTAAAAAATCTACGTGCAATGCTATGGTATATTTTGAGCTTGGACGACTTCCTCTGGCAAACAATCAGATGCTTCGAATGTTTAAATATTGGTTTAAGTTGTTAAATTGTGAAAATTGTATTCTAAAAGAAGCATATCAGTTTTTATTGAAAGAAACTTGGAGGGAAAACCCGAAACGAAATTGGTTATTATTCATAAAGCATAAATTATTTGAACTAGGGTTTGGATATATATGGTTAAGGCAGGCAGCTACCGACATCTGTCTACTACCTATTATTAAACAGCGCATAGATGATCAGGCAAAACAAACTTTATTCAACTCGTTGGCCATCTCAAGTAAATGTGATCTCTATAGATACATGGTAGATACCGTGATGTTGCAATATTATTTAACAAAGTTTATACCAAAACAACGTCGAATTATGATTACCAAATTACGTATGTCAGCTCACAATCTTGCAATAGAAACGGGAAGATACAGGAATGTTGCAAGGAATAATAGATATTGCAGTAACTGTGACCTAATAGAGATAGAAGATGAATTTCATTTTCTATTTACCTGCCCACGTCATCTAGATCTAAGGAGAAAATATATTAAAAATTATTACTGGCAAAAACCATCTGTATTCAAACTTATCGAATTAGTAAATACACACAATGTAAAAGAACTGAATTTGTTAGGTAAATTTATTATTGAAGCTAACAAACGAAGTATTGTTTAACTTATAAGTTTGTTTTACGTAATTTTGTATTACTCAATCGTATCATGTCCATGTTTTGTTCGAACAATCTTTCATGTTTAAGATGGTAAATGCTCAACGTTGTTTTTTGTTGTTGTTGATGATGATGATATAGGTGTTTTCGATGATGTTGATATTTTGATGATGATGATGATGATGATGATGATGATGATGATGATGATGATGATGATGATGATGATGATGAAACTGGTAATGATTTCAATAATATCGGTGATTTGTGATGATGATGATGAGGATGATGATGTAGTATTTGATTTTGATTTAAAGAGATGATTATTTCATGATGATGAGTTATAAGACGACGACGACGGCCACTACGATGATGATGATGATGATGATGATGAAAGTGGTGAATTATGATTTCGATGATGTTGTTGTTGCTGCTGATTTGTGATGAATGTGCCAGTAAAATGTAATTATATGTTGTACTTATATGAAATTATTTATAGAAAATCCTATAAGTTGTAAAACTTACGGAAATAAATTGAATTGAATATCAAAAGGGTTTCCTTTACCTTAGGGTCGGTTGGGGGTGGAATAGGGTTTGTGGTAGGAATACGTTATATTTTATCTGTAGGTTAGATCGTTTATATTTGACTTATGGGTCAGTGGTGCTAACCTATTTACATGTATAATATATATATATGTCACACGGGTTTAAACTCAATAGTTATTTCGGAAGAGTTTTTGAGAGTACGTCCTTTAAACTCAAGATACCAGTAAAAGTCAAACTTCTTTATATTAACAGAACAAAACGTAAAAAAAAACAGTTTCTTTCTGACTAAACTGAACAAGGCGTTTTAAAAACAGATCAATGTTTTCCGGATCATTCTAGGTTATAAACACCATCCTCATGTTGTGACAGTTCGGTAAGTGATGAATGGATGTTGGTAACGATTTGATGGGCTTTTATGTTAATGGCAATACTTGCCCAACCTGAAGCATCCAATGCTTTGGACATTTTCTGAATACTTTTGTTTTTGTTACATTGTGGCAAATCGTTTTTGTTACTTTAGTATTCGATTTGCTTAAGTACGGAAGGGAACTGTCGGGACTGCCTCATACATGGTTTAGCTTTCTCGCAACAGCTAAGGTCACCGTCCACATATGCTTGGGCCACTCAAAGCTCACTTCAAAGTGTCCATTCACTGACATGTCTTAACCTTGCCACAATAGCATGGCCATGGTAATATTATTCTGTACAATGGCTAGGTGCAGATATTACTGTTGGAAAACAGAAGGGAAGTGATAGATTCATCTTTTATTTTATATTCATCTGAGTATTTTTCACCAGGTTAAGAGTGACTTGCACGCGACTTTAGCTATGGCGGTCGTGGATTAATGTATAGGGTGGCACACAGACGACCACCCCAGCTCTTACGCTGAAACGTATAAAACCAGTTGAATAATTTCATGAGCATATACAGATTCGGTGTATACGAGGGTAATTTAACAGGACACACAATTTTATGTAGTCTTTTCAGCCTGTATCTACATTTCACGAGAGAGCATGGAAATTCTGTCGTCGCTTTTGACACGTCAAACGAAAGTCTACATGGCGCATTAGTAAGCTACACATTCACATGATAATGTAGTAAGATTAAGTGATGGAACAATGGGACTTGTACAATATCTTAGCTTTGGAATAATGGCATTGTCAATGACTGCTATGATATAAATATCAAAATGACGTGTGATAACAACATTTTGTGATTCAATATACTTCGACATGACTGCAATATATTGATAAATTTGTAAGGAAACGATTGACTTTTCACAAACATGTCGACTTAAAAGCGGAGTCCAAGAAGTGACCAGCTACGGACAGATCGGCCTTTACATGTGTCAGCTGTCGGCCGAGTGAAGCAATAGGGTCACATAGTGCATACAGAATTCATACATAATATTATTACACACAGCGAATAAATATAAAGCATACATTATATTACACACAGGGTATAAATAAAACATACATTATATAACACACAGCCTATAAATAAAATATACATAATATAACACACAGCCTATGAATAAAACATACATTGTATTACACACGGGGTATAAATAAAACCTACATTATATTACACATACATTATAATACACACAGAGTATAAATAAAACATGCATTATATTACACACGGCCTACAATTAAAACATACATAATATTACACACAGCCGATAATTAAAACATACTTTATATTACACACAGGGTATACATAAAACATACATTATATAACGCACAGCCTATAAATAGAACATATATTATATTTCACACAGCGCATTAACAAAATAAACATTGTATTGCAAACAGCGTATTGATAAAATATACACATTATTGCGCACAGGGTATAAATAAAACATCCATTATATTACACACAGATATAATGAATGAATAAAACATACATTCTATTACACACAGCGTTTAAATAAAACATACAGTATATTACACACAGGCTATAAATAAAACATATAGTATATTACAACCATTGTAAAAATAAAACATACATTGTATTACACACGGGGTATAAATAAAACCTACATTATATTACACATACATTATAATACACACAGCGAATAAAAAAAAGATGAATAATATTAAACACACGTATACATAAAAGATACATTATATTACAAACAGCGTATAAATAAAAGATATATTATATTACAACCATTGTATAAATAAAACATCTATTATATTACACACAGACTATAATTAAAACATACTTTATATTACACACAGGGTATAAATAATACATACATTATATTAAACACAGCGTATAAATAAAACATCTATTATATTACACACAGTGTATACAAAAGTTTACATAACACACAGCCTATGAATAAAACATACATTGTATTACACACAGCCTACGTAATAACTTCGTATAAAAAAAAATAAAAAAAAAAAATATAAATTATATTACACACAGGGTATAAATAATACATACATTATATAACGCACAGCCTATAATTAGAACATACATTATATTTCACACAGCGCATTAACAAAATAAACATTGTATTGCAAACAGCGTATTGATAAAATATACACATTATTGCGCACAGGGTATAAATAAAACCTACATTATATTACACGCAGCCTATAATTAAAAGATAAATTATATTACACACACGTATACATAAAAGATACATTATATTACAAACAGCGTATAAATAAAAAATCCACTATATTACACACAGCGCATTAACAAAATAAACATTATATTGCAAACAGCGTATTGATAAAATATACACATTATTGCGCACAGGGTATAAATAAAAAATACATTATATAACACACAGACTATAATTAAAACATACATAATATTACACACAGCCTATAATTCAAACATACATTACATTTATGTATATTACACACAGGGTATAAATAATACATACATTATATAACAAAAAGCCTATAAATAAAACATGCATTATATTCCACACACGTATACATAAAACATACATTATAATACACACAGCGTATAATTAAAACATCATACAGAATTCATACATAATATTATTACACACAGCGAATAAATGTAAAGCATACATTAAATTACACACAGCCTATAAAGAAAACATACATCATAATACACACAGCGTATACATAGAACATAAATTATATTACACACAGGCTATAAATAAAACATCCATTATATTACACACAGGGGATAAATAAAACATACGTTATATAACACACAGCTTATAATTAAAACATACTTTATATTACACACAGATATAATGAATGAATAAAACATACATTACATTTATGTATATTACACACAGCGAATAAATGTAAAGCATACATTAAATTACACACAGCCTACGTAATAACTTCGTATAAAAAAAAATAAAAAAAAAAAATATAAATTATATTACACACAGATATAATGAATGAATAAAACATACATTGTATTACACACGGGGTATAAATAAAACAAACATTATATTACACATACATTATAATACACACAGAGTATAAATAAAACATATAGTATATTACAACCATTGTATAAATAAAACATCCATTATATTACACACAGTGTATACAAAAGTTTACATAACACACAGCCTATAAACCAAACATACATTATATAACAAAAAGCCTATAAATAAAACATACGTTATATAACACACAGACTATAATTAAAACATAAATTATATAACACACACCCTATAATTAAAACACACATTATATTACACATACATTATAATACACACAGAGTATAAATAAAACATCTATTATATTACACACACGAATACATAAAACATACATTAGATAACACACAGCCTATAAACCAAACATACATTATATAGCACACAGCCTATAAAGAAAACATACATCATAATACACACAGCGTATAATTAAAACATGCATTATATTACACACACGTATACATAAATCATACATTATATTACGCACAGCGTATAAATAAAAATTACATTATATTACACTCATTGTATAAATAAAACATGCATTATATTCCACACACGTATACATAAAACATATATTATATTACAACCACTGTATAAATAAAACATACATTATATTACACACAGCCTATAAATAAAACATATATTATATTACACACACGTATACATAAAACATACATTATATTACACACACGTATACATAAAACATACATTACATTTATGTATATTACACACAGCGTATAAATAAAACATACACTATATTACACACAGCGCATTAACAAAATAAACATTATATTGCAAACAGCGTATTGATAAAGTATACACATTATTGCGCACAGGGTATAAATAAAACATCCATTATATTACACACAGCGTATAAATAAAACATATATTATATTACACACAGCGCATTAACAAAATAAACATTGTATTGCAAACAGCGTATTGATAAAATATACACATTATTGCGCACAGGGTATAAATAAAACATACGTTAAAAAACACACAACGTATATATAAAACATACATTTTACATGTAATAACAGACATCGTATAAATAAGGCATACATTGTATTACACACGGGGTAATAAATTCTAAACAAGAATGACAACTTGCATACAGATTTTTTTTTTATTAAAGTGTATAGTTAAAAGCATTATTTTTGTCACATTACATTTAGAATCCAATCACACACAATGATAGTATAAATCATTTATGAAATTACAGTGCATTCAGAAAATAGTGATATTACACTCATTGTATAAATAAAACATATATTACAATACACATCTGTATACAGATTTGTTTTTTTTTAATTTATAGAGAAAACGCATTTTTTAAACACATCGCATACAGAAAACAACCATATTACACTCGAGGTAAACAGAAAACATCATGACGGAGCGTTCAGAAAAGTCTACAATCAATCACACATAGAGTGTGTAGAAAACCTATATATCCTAACACGTAATGCGTACAGGAAACAGTATAATACAATTAACAAATGTATTACACACAGTGTATACAAAAGTTTACACTATTACTAAATACATACATTAACAATGGTTTGTATCGTCATTACTCCCATTAAATACAATGATACTAATGTAAAGCGCCATTACTTAAACTAAATACATTGATATTGATGTGTATCGTCATTTCCCCCATTAAATGCATTAATAAACGTGTAAAGCGCCATTACTCACGCTGAAAACATAGAGAATGATTTCACGTATCGTCAATTCTCAGTAAAATAGCATGTATATGAAAATTGACCGTCAGTACGCACATCCATTACACATGCAATGTATAACGTACAGTCGCTTGTACTGTTCACTGGATATTTGTTCTAAAATACCTTTCTAAATACGCAACTATATAAAACAGCTTACAAGCCGTCTCGAACTGAAGGGTTAATATCCTTCCTGACAGCAGTTAGCGTCTTTAATGTTTTGGTACTATATCGCTGGCTGGAGGCTATTTAATATCTCTCGGAGCAACCATTGCTGTGTGTCACATTAACACACAGCAGGGAATATCAAATGACAGTGATGGTGATGGTTGAGTATAGGTATCGAGCTTCTTTAAACACCCAGGAGCTGTGTCATTTAATGCTTCGATACTTTTGAACATTGTACTGTGATCTCTATCATACAGGTTTACTACAGGACATGCAGTAATGGTGTGTTATGCTGTCGAGTACTTATAACCACAAGGACACACGAACTTGTTACAGCAGCTATACTTGAACCTAAACTGAGGTGTTCAGAGTAATATCATACGTTTCAGTGATTCAGATCGACTCTCGGTAACAGTGCCACTCCAATAATGGTATACCAGGATGACGGAAAGCGCTTAGAGACAAAATATCGACCCCTTCTAACTTCCTCACATAACATTCACAACTAGAATGGATGATCGAAAAACGCCTGTTACTGTTGGAAAATTGGATACATTTCCTCTCACAAACCTCTGATATCCACTTAAAATATACACTCCATTTCCTATAAAAACATACGCCTTTTCGATGTTTTAGAGTATTTCTCAGTCATACTGCTATTTCCCCTATATTCATGATATACAGATATACAGAGAGGAAAACCGTTATAATCGTGACGATTTCAAATTTTCGATCGTAAACTTTCCTTTCTTGATATTCACATCCATGCTTTTTATACCAATAGTGGTTATATGTCGCAGGTGGTTTTTACGGAGGCATTTATAACGCCTGCCGTATTGAGATCACCTATCGGACGTGACGTCAGTAATTTCTTTCCAACGGAAGCACGGAATTTGAGACGTCTGTAGGTAACCTCCATTACTGAAAATGCTAGGGAGACAACTTTTGTAGCACTTCGTTCATAGTATTTGTAAGAAATACTGACTTATTTAAATATCCCGATAATGTTGTTAACAGTTCAGTTTACACTATTAACAATTACAATAAAATTATTGATATAATCTATTCCACTGCATCGACTTTTGAACATTTATCAAATTATATTCACATTTGTGTTGCAGTGCCAATAGATAACGGTACCAACTAAAAATGTTTGCATGATTCAATAAAAGCAAGTGTGTAGTAATATTAACAGTACTTCCTGTGCTCTAGCCAATAGGCTACTGGTGTCTGACAACGACGTTGTGGACGTGTCCCTAGAATATGGAATAACTGTGGTTTTGAATCAAGGCACATCATGTTTATGGCGGGCCACCTAAGCGTGTCTGCTATGAGATCCTATAACAGGTCCTTTTCAACAGAACAGAATAATTCACTGTCATCTATAATCTACACTAGCGTCCGTTGCAAGTGGCGAGGCAGGTGAACCTCATCGATAGTAATGCATGCCGAATGCTCAAACGATGAGCTAGTTCTGTTGACACAGTCGATCGACACAAAAACTCAGCCAACAGCATCTTTTAAGTCGTCTTCTGGTTTCTAAGGAAACTCCACATTTCACGGATGCACTCTCTATCTCTTTGAAAGTCGAACCGCTTCGTTGCCTGATTAGCGTAGCCGCTGCACAACCGTTTTTTTCAAACGGTCAGCTTTTTCCGCGAACACGGAATAAATTTCTGACTTTTTGCAACTAAAATATTTTACATGGTGTTTTTGTTTTAAATTTAGATCTACTGTCAATTTTTAAGATAATCAATGCTTGTTAAACATGCTGGTAATGTAAATTAAATTATTAAAAAATATGCAAAGTGGAACTATTTGTTTATTGCTGAACTTTGTATTTCGTCACCGTTGACAACGCATCATCTTTCACGCGAAAAAGGCTGTTCAATTAATGTTGTTTTCATGACGGTGTTTTGCTTTTTAACGTGAACAAATATTACTTTTTCTTAATTTCTAATAATAAAAGTGGATGTAATAGAATGTAAATATAAGGTTTGAAATGCATCTTTTTAACATTTATGAGGGTTTCCAAGATGCGCTAACGCGCATCATGGAATATGTTGAACGGAACTGTGTTGCATACCGTCATAAATATTTAAAAAGATGCATTTCTTACCTTAAATAATATCAAATACGGTTGGAAGGGAAATCACTGCGAGAAAGTAGTTACATCTTCTACGCGACGGGTGGTGCAATGTCAAGAAGACATATTGAAAGGATATATAGTAGAAAGAGGTTGGATAGTTATAAGGTAGAAAGTAGAAATAAAGTAGAAATAAAGTAGAAATAAAGGGTGTCCAGCTACGTTTTCGCCTCTTCAACCCAGTCCTCTCTGGTTACGGTGTCCACGGTCGGCACACCAATGGAATCTCTAGAAACTACTTGTTGCTGGACCCCTTCGATCTATGATAAGAGTGTTGATTGCCCCCTGCTTGAAGGATACAAAGTCAGGGGCGTCTGCTACGCCGGCAGGTAGGCTGTTCCATTCTGAAGCTGTTCGTGGAAAGAATGAGTTTCTGAAATATAATGTGGATGTAGAGGGCTATCGGAATTTCGTGGAGTGGGAGGATCTTGTATGTCCACAAGGTCGTTGGCTATCTTGAACGTTACTGTCAGCTGGGCTTTGGTCCGACGAGATTCTAGTGTTTCCCATCCCAGTTGGTCTAGTATGGAGGAGACACTGCTGGTGTTGTGATATCTGTTGGTGACATATCTGGCAGCTCTCCTCTGACCAATCTCCAGCGTTTGTGTCTGGTCCTTGGTGTTCGGGTTTTAGACTGTGGAACAGTACTCCAGGTTTGGTCGTACAAGTGTGTTATAGGCCGTACCCTTTACCTCTTCAGGAAACCGAGCGTGCTGTTACCCTTCTTCACAGTCTTGTCAATATGGTAGTTCCACGAGAGGTTTCGAGATATGTGCACATCGAGGTACTTCGTTACTGAATCTGTATCGAGTGTGTGGCCCTTCAAAGAGTACTCATATATTACTGGGGCCCTCTTGAGGTGGACACGAAGGATACTTCACTTTTCAGAATAAAA
This sequence comes from Mizuhopecten yessoensis, assembly GCF_002113885.1. NCBI lineage: Eukaryota > Metazoa > Mollusca > Bivalvia > Pectinida > Pectinidae > Mizuhopecten > Mizuhopecten yessoensis. The sequence continues at coordinate 61,956 of NW_018406023.1, forward strand.
TCTCATACCCCAGCGTTTCTCCCATTCCGCTAGCTTGTTCAGGTCATCCTGAAGGGTTAGCCAGTCCTGTTGAGAGTTGATTTCCCTGTTACCACATAGTCGTCGTCTGCAATTAGTCTTGATTTGGATGACACCTGTAGTGGAAGGTCGTTGATGAAAATGAGGAAAAGAATAGGTCCAAAGACACTTCCCTGTGGGACGTCAATTATAACGGGTGCCGACTCGGATTTTGCCCCATCAACTACTACGCGCTGTGTTTGACCTGTCAGGAAGGCTTCAATCCAGTTCAGGGTATGGCCCCTGATGCCGTAATGGTAAAGCTTGGTGAGCAGGCGACTGTGCGGTACACGGTAAAATGCTTTATTAAAGTCTAGAACTGCAAGGTCATGCTGACGCCTTCGGTCCAGTGATCTGGCACGCTCGTCGGTCAGTGTAAGTAGCCGAGTTTCACAGCTTCGTCGTCTTCTGATCCCGTGCCGGCAGTCAGTGAGGATAGTGAGTACAGGTGAAAATTATCTGAAGTTCCAGTGTTTGATAAGCGGGTAACTTAAATGGTTAGTAGTTTTAAGTTTAAAAATAAGTACTTGCTCTTGAATGTACATATCAATAATCGTGTTGGCATCTTTAATTGCTCGGAATATCACATTTTCCGTGATTAGTGTCGATTGTTGACGGACAAGCTATAACAAATGGTTTCAAAAGCTGCAGGTTGATGAAGATTATAGGCACATTTTGTGGTCGCCATCAAAATCTCGTTGAAAAAAGTCTTTTTTGTATGGTACGAATATCGTCGCTTTTTCACTACCCGGGTTACGTGATATTTTGGAACAAAGTTTTCTTGCATAATTCAGGTATGCTGAGTTTGATAAACCTGGTTCCCAATTATTTTGTAACAAGACAAGCACACCTGACAAACAACGTGTCTATATATATATTTCGAGAGTCAAGCAGTGTGATCGACGATGGACCAGATACTCAATTTTGCAATTTAGCAATTAGGTAGTGCTCATTAAGTTCATAACAATCCATGTATCATCGGCGAATGTTTAGGTACAAAATGTACCAATCTTTACCTTAGATATATTTTGATGTGAATACATGCATGACAGGACAAACAATGACCTGATAGTATATAAACATCAAATGGAAGCGGACAACAGCACTTAATGCCTTAATGCATATATGTTCTGCAGTTAGATATTTCTGCAGATCGAATACCTCTGGAGTGAGTCCACAGGTTCCGAAGTTTGAGAAGACGGATACAGAATTTATAGTTCAATTCAATTCAAAATATTTTATTGATTCGAATTAAAGGGATTCGACAACAGGCGAAGTCTTATATTAAATCATCACTCATTCAGGTTACATGAAGGAGGATATAAACAAACATTTGAGTTGTCGAGAATTCAAATAACACAATCGATTCGACTCAGCTGAAAGCCGCACGTGCAGAATGACAACTTGCAACTTATTGTGCAGTCAACTAAATAAAGTTGTTTTAAATTTCATTTTTTCTAACGCTTGGTTTTAAATTCCGATGTACGTAATATGAACGCCTCTGAGTGATGTATTGTGTTACAAAGAAAGGGAAATATATACCTACTATCAGTATGGCACCAACAATTGCTCAAAACTTGATGCCTGTATCAAAATAAAGTATTTGGTATTAACACTGGAAACCATCTCAATCAACATACATTACTTTAAAGAATTATCTGGCATATCACTGCTCACATCGATCGGCCCCTCTAACAATCAATTTGACATATTATCTTGCCTAGTTAAAGACGTATTCGATACAAATGATTTTCTGTAATGGCGGCGAATGATTTGTGCATTTCGGTGAATTCTTAAGCTATTATTACTAAAGAAATGTCTTCATTTTAATTTCTCATCGACGAAACAGAGATGTAGAAATTTCGATGGTCAAGTTTGTTTGCAGCCACTAATTTGTATATATGGCTTAGTATTGTTTATCATCTATTACTCCAGATATGTCTTGATTATGTTTTCTTTCCATCAGAACAGAGGTGTGGCTACGTCAATGGTCGTGTTAGTTTGTCTGGGTATATAGATATTTGTAGTTTTGTTTAGCTTTAATTACTTTACAAAATATCTCAGCTTTGTTCAATGACGGTCAAAACATTAACATGGACAGTAAATATGTCATTTGTTTCTGATTGCAAAGTAGATTTGGTATTTAAAATAGCCTTTTACTTTGCCCTTTGTTCGTTTCGGACTACCCTTCAAAAGTAAAAATATCGACGTCACACGTCTTCAGAGATCCGATCGTGATGTTTTCGGACAGATATCACCGACATCATGATATTGTAGAACATGCTCATCATAAGATGGTCGTTAATTTTACATAAAATATGTACACAGATGACATGTCCGGCCGAGAGAACTACCAGGTGTTCACTGTAACACGTGTGTAATGTTGCCAGTATAAAAAACATTAGTTTTACGGACACCTGTACAGCATATCTGACGGTGATTTGTTTTCGCTCATACTTCATTTTGCGGACATAATTTTCATCAGACGTTACGATATTTATAGTGTATATTCTGGTTTCACCCAGTTTCTTGTACATCTAAACAACAATACCTATATTTTGTCCAGGCATGAGGATTTTAAAAACCGGCTTAAGAACACGTTTCAAATCAGATTCGTCGATGGTTTTTTATTTGTTTGTTTGAATTTAACGGCCAATCGACAACTATGGTCATTTAGGGCCAGCATAACACTTATGGGACAACCTTATGGGTATTCAAATGATTAGAACGTCGTATATCTGAAAGCTCAGTTTGAGATGCCGTGTAAAGAGATTGAAACGGAAAGAGATATAAATGTTGTAAGTCATGTAGGTTAATGGGTTAGATTAAAATGGAAAGATATATAATTGTTGTAAGTCATGTAGGTTAATGGGTTAGATTGAAATGGAAAGAGATATGTATAAATGTTGTAAATCATGTAGGTTAATGGGTTAGATTAAAATGGAAAGATATATAATTGTTGTAAGTCATGTAGGTTAATGGGTTAGATTGAAATGGAAAGAGATATTTATAAATGTTGTAAGTCATGTAGGTAATGGGTTAAATTGAAATGGAAAGATATATAATTGTTGTAAGTCTTGTAGGTTAATGGGTTAGATTGAAATGGAAAGAGATATAATTGTTGTGAGTCATGTAGGTTAATGAGTTAGATTGAAATGGAAAGAGATATAAATGTTGTAAGTCATGTAGGTTAATGGGTTAGGTTGAAATGGAATCAGATATGTATAAATGTTGTAAGACATGTAGGTTAATGGGTTATATTGAAATGGAAAGAGATATGTATAAATGTTGTAAGTCATGTCGGTTAATGGGTTAGATTGAAATGGAAAAAGACATGTATAAGTCTTGTAAGTCATGTAGGTTAATGGGTTAGATTGAAATAGAAAGAGATATGTATAAATGGTGTAAAAGCGTCATGTAGGTTAATGGGTTTGATTGAAATGGAAAGAGATATGTATAAATGTTGTAAGTCGTGTACGTTAATGGGTTGGATTGAAATGGAAAGAGATATGTATAAATGTTGTAAGTCATGTACGTTAATGAGTTAGATTGAAATGGAAAGAGATATGTATAAATGTTGTAAGTCATGTAGGTTAATGGGTTAGACTGAAATGGAATCAGATATGTATAAATGTTGTAAGTCATGTAGGTTAATGGGTTATATTGAAATGGAAAGAGATATGCATAAATGTTGTATAAGCGTCATGTAGGTTAATGGATTCACAGCTAATGTCTTTTATATGATTGAATAATGTCTCCAAGTGTTCGGAAGTGAAAAGTTTTTTTTTGTCCGTGACATTGAAGTATCACGAATGTTTTTATATCTGAACATTCTACTAAATGCGCTCAACTTTACATAGATAGTCACCTGCGTGGCATATAGATGGATCGCCCCTATTCAGCAGATAAACATCAGTAGGAACAGTACGGAGCCGGAAGAGGACTGCCTCCTCACTGCGGTCTGTCCGACTGGGCAGACAGAGGATGGGTGTCTATAAGTCCCTGTGGGGACCCGGGTATATCCGGATTATCACCTCCTTAATTTGTTCAAAGATGTCTAATTGTATCTCATGCGCAAAACCTAAGGCAAAAGTTTGACCGAAAACGACCAAAATAATACCATGTCTGTTTTTGAAACATGTGTAAATTAAACAGGCATACATGTATATAAAAGAATGAAACATGTGTAAATTAAACAGGCATGCATGTATATAAAAGAATGAAACATGTGTAAATTAAACAGGCATACATGTATATAAAGAAATAAAAAATGACAGAAATTCACTCGTCACTTAAAGATTGTGTATATCAAACGGAGGATCAAGTCAATGGCTGTTTTAGGTAATTTTCAAATGAAAAGTGTTTTGTTTCCTCAATAATTTCCTTTCTAATTTATAATTTGAGTGGACATTTACAACTTTACTCATTTGAGTACACTTACATAAAATGCATATTCACTACACACTTTCCTTTTGTGTTATACTGAGTTATGGCTTCTGGACACATCCCTTGCTTGGCAACTTCTAATATCTCTCAATCTCAAGTGAATTAAAAGGGTGCATGGTACCCTTTATGTGCTATAAGTATAACCTATTAATACTTTACATTGTATATTATATATATCATATACTATTTTCTCAACGCCTGTGGTTGAAGTGAGTTCCAAGTCCTGATTTGTTTTCTTACTTATCGAAGTTAGCTTATAAATAAAATCAGTAATTGTGGTGGCAAATGCCATTTGTTATTTGTAAGTTGCAGGATATATAAGGGATGCCCTGCACCTTTTAATCACTTAGGTTTGAGAGATATTTGAAATTGCTAATAGGTTTGTATCGCACTTTAAAAAGTGTTTTGGTTTATCTCGTGAGACCCTCGATGCTGCCATTGAATGACCGATCGTAGAATGGGTTTAAGATCTGTATGTGGCAGCTCGACATTGTTGGCTCGAGTTTTATGCATTTTAAGCTGCTCTGTCAGCACTTTCATTACCCTTTATTCCTTTTAATCCGCAGAAGAATTATTGTGCATTTCTTTGAGATACAAGATATGCGGATAGAGAGGTTTTGTATAAGAGAGTTTTTGGGATCTAGTAACTTTTCAGGACCGACAGAGAGTCAGAACATGCGGTTGCCTTTTCAATAGAGGCACCATTTGGTAGTCGATTTGAAGTGGAATGTAGAGCAGAGCAGGAGGTTATTGCATCAGTGTAAAGCTGTGTATGGGAAGGGAACAACAACATTTACTCCCGAAAGAAGGACTTATGTTTTTCGGGCATTGCACTCGATTTTGCCCGCTAATGCAATTCAAAATTAACATCAGATGTTTGTATATTCCATTGTGGAATATCTTATATGTTGTATTCTATATTATTAATATTGATGTAGAGCTCCTGCAGGAAATTCGAAATTCAGATACCAAATATTGGTATGTATCATAGATTTTACGGGAATATGTTAAGGTATTTTGGAATGGAAACTGAATTAAGATGGGCAGCAAACTGTAAAGCCATTTTTTTCAAAAGTCATAAAGAGATGGTTCATTGGTTTCCACGTAAAGGGTTTTCACTAGTGTTGTTCTAAAGTACTAGACGTATCCCTTGACTATGGATGGGATCCAACATTTAAGCATTGAGCTGCTTTAAGTTGGCATTCATAGGCAAAATGGCTAGTTCGCTTCATGCAATAACTTTTGTCCAGTTTCATATTGACTATGAATGCCAACTGAAAGCAGTTCAATACTCATATTTATCATATTTTTTAATCTGTTCATCTTATAGAAAATTCAATTACACTTATTTTTATTCAACATTTAGTTCAAATAATGTATATATCGTGTATGCTTGTTCAATGAAAAGTACAGACATCGCCCAGGGAGGGTCAGTGATATCCAACATAACAATTATGACGTCATACTAATGATGACGTCAACAATCGGTCCATGGCATACATGGGCTAAACGATCTTGGCGTACGTGGACACCTCCTCAATTTTATATCTAAATACCTATCCGATAGGCACTTCAAATTCTGTGTTGGTTCAACTTTTTCTGAAACGTCTACACAGGAAATGGGAGTCCCACAGGATGGACTCCTATCAGTCACCTGTTTGGTCTTAAAATCAATGATATTGTCAAATGTCTTGGTCAGTCAACAGAAGGGTCGTTATTCGTGAATGACTTCTTGATCTATTACAGATCTAAGAAAATGCACACGATAGAATGACAACTTCAACAGAGTGTACACAAACTACAAAATTTGGCAGACGAAAACGGCTTCAAATTCTTTAAATCCAAAACTGTGTGCATGCATTTCTTTCAAAAACGAAAGGCACACAATGACCCAAATCTTACTCTTGATGTCACTAGAATTCCTGTTGTTGAACAGTCTAAATTTCTCGGCCTAATTTTTGATTCGAAACTCTCCTTTCTCATACTGATTGGGGAGTGGACCGTAAAAATGCTTTTGCGCCCAAACAGATCACTTACTCGAACAAAACTGGATAATTGGTTCTATGGTATACGGGTCGGCGAGCAGTTCTTGCCTGTAGATGCTAGACCCAATCCATAACCTAGGGCTACGTCTTGACCTTTGAGCTTTTCGAACAACACCTGTAAAAAGCCTGTACGTGGAAGCGAATGAAACTTGCATTGCAGTTTGCAGCTCAATTAAAATCAAACCCTAATAACCCTGCTTTCGACCAAGTATTCAACCCAAAATACCGAAACATATTTACGCAAAACCCAAAACTTCTGCCAACATTTGGTATCCAAATTTCAAAAGTTTTCAGCAAGAACTCAACATAAATTTGACCAACTTAGCTGAATTTAACATATCTGTTGATCCTCCATGAACAATACAACCACCTGATTTTAACCTTACATGTACATTACATGAGCGAGGTAATGCCCGAAGAACACAAATCCTCCTTTCGAGAATGCATTTCGAATTACCCTTCGCATACACAAGTTTACACCCATGGTTCCAAAGAAGGTGAGAACATGGATGCAGCCTGCTGTACTGCTAATTCTTATACTTCAGTGCGACTACCCGACGGCGCCTCCATAATTTCTGCCGAAGCATGCGCCATTGGTTTGGCCCTCGACCATATCGATGAGTACCGCATTAAAAAGGCAATCATTTGTTCAGACTCTCTATCTGTACTACAAAGTTTACAGTTACGAGATCCTAAAAACATTCTCGTACAAAACCTTGCTTTTCGAATATCTCGTATCTTAAAAAAATCTAAAATAACTTTACTATGGATTCCTAGTCATGTCGGAATTAAAGGCAACGAATTTGTTGACAGGGAGGCAAAAAATCCGTTAAATCTCGAACAAACAAATATCAAACTACCATATACAGATTTTAAACCTATTATTCGTATAGCCATTCAAAATAAATGGCAGCAACGCTGGTCTCTAGAGACCAGCAACAGACTTTTTAAAGTACAACCGAAACTTAAAACATCTGTTCCCAATCGGAAAGATCGTAGAGAGGAAGTTGTCCGCTCTCGACTCCGTACTGGGCACACATTTCTTACTCATTCGTACCTTTTAAAACGAGAAGATCCAACTTCATGCCACGCATGTGACACTTCATTTACAATGGAACATGTTTTAATAGAATGTTCCGATTTTAAACACATTCATGATAACTACTTTCGAGTCCCGGATATGAAAACTCTTTTCAGTTCCGTGGATTCGAAGGCATTATTTAACTACTTGAAAGACATCGGTCTATTCTATAGACTCCGATGTCTTTTACCCAACCTTACCCCCTTTGACGTTATATATATCACATAGTCCACATCATTTATTCTTTATCTCTGTTATTATTTTTAACCCCCTTTTTATTTTGACTATCTACACATACAATGCGAATGCTTTTAAAAATGAACTTTTCTATCTGATTTTATCTTCGCTATTCTCATGTTTGTTTATAAAAACCAAAAAAAAACACCAAAAAAACCCAATCAAACAAAATCATAGGCTAAATAAATGCCAACTGAATTCGGTTTTGTTAGATTATGTTTAATTTTACTTTGGGTGTTAAACAGTTTGCCAGTGACAGCTAGACTGTCAAGAATGGGTTCGGCTACCGGAGTTTTCTTCTTCTTCTTTAGAGTACAAAGGCTCCATCAATATACTGATGGTAATGCCCTGGCCTGAGCTGATATATGATATATGATACCGTAAGACCATTATGAAAACACAACTGGGCGTTAGATATTTGTTAATTGCATTCGTTTTGGTCCCCTTTGCCTGGATTGTGCCCGGGTCAGAAAATATATATGTGTGATCGATTTGGGTCGATTAAAAACACCGTATACACCATTTCTAATTAAAAAAACCCATACAAAAGCAGATAGATAAGGTTATAGATGTACATGTAACTTGAATATAAAAACATTAAAAAATCTTATTGATGTGATTAAACACGAAACCGTTTATATTGTTAAGCCATTCCTCAATTTACACCAACCACGATTGTTATCGCACAACGGTCATCCATCGTGCGCACAAATGTGCGCGAGCAAAAATCGTCCAGATTTGTATCGTTCAAACATCGTGCGCACATCGTGAAACGTTGTGCGTTCCCACAACTGCATAAGTCATACCTGTCCACTGATAACTATATGTCATACCTGTCCAATGTTAACTGTATGTCATACCTGTCAACTAATAACTGTATGTCATACCTGTCCACTGATAACTGTATGTCATACCTGTCCACTAATAACTGTATGTCCTACCTGTCCACTGATAACTGTATGTCATACCTGTCAACTTATAACTGTTTGTCATACCTGTCCACTGATAACTGTATGTCATACCTGTCTACTGATAACTGTATGTCATACCTATCCACTGGTAACTGTATGTCATACCTGTCTACTGATAACTGTATGTCATACCTGTCCACTGATAGCTGTATGTCATACCTGTCCACTAATAACTGTATGTCCTACGTATACCTGTCCAATGATAACTGTATGTCATACCTGTCAACTTATAACTGTTTGTCATACCTGTCCACTGATTGCTGTATGTCACACATGTCTACTGGTAACTGTATGTCATACCTATCCACTGGTAACTGTATGTCATACCTGTCAACTTATAACTGTTTGTCATACCTGTCCACTGATTGCTGTATGTCACACATGTCCACTGGTAACTGTATGTCATACCTATCCACTGGTAGCTGTATGTCATACCTGTCAACTTATAACTGTTTGTCATACCTGTCCACTGATTGCTGTATGTCACACATGTCCACTGGTAACTGTTTGTCATACCTATCCACTGGTAACTGTATGTCATACCTGTTCACTTATTATTGTTTATCATACCTGTTCACGTATTTCTGTTTATCATACCTGCTAACTTGTTACTGTATATCATACCTTTCCACTGATTACTATATGTCATACCTGTTCACTTGTTACTATATATTATACATGTAAACTGATACTTGCGGCCTATCAACCCACATGGAATATTTCAGAGCTCCTATGTCAAACGAATGATAGACAATATTTCTGCAATTCGTTTCACCCCGCGTCTATTGTTACCAGAAGTAGTTTCATGCTATTATAATTCACTGACCAACGTCTATCTTTTAGATATGAACAGGTAACAGACCTGAAGAAAATAAATCCAAACTTGAAGGTATTACTCTCGGTGGGAGGGTGGAGTGCTGGAGGAAAGAATTTCTCAGATATGGCGGCAACCGAAGCGGGACGAAAAGAATTTGCTTCCAGTACAGTTACTTTTCTACGAAAGAGATTTTTCGATGGCGTCGACATTGACTGGGAATTTCCGGGAAGCTTAACTAGAAGTGGTGGATCCAAGGACAAAGACAACCTCTCTCTTCTATTAAAGGTAGGTTTTTCCTTGAACAGTACAAAATGCACACGTCAGTTTCGTCTTTTTATTTGTCCTATTCTCATTTTCGGCGATAAAATATAAGATATATGTTATAAAAATGATGTTTCCTTTAAGTGAGAATAATATGTTTATTTTTCTTGTTACTTTCATAACAGCGATTAACAACATTCATATTTATGGCGAAAATAATGAAAATGCTATTGTTCGGGTGGTCGGGTGGCGCAGTGGATAGCGCACTTGCCTTTCACCAAGGCGGCCGGAATTCGATTTCCCGATCGGATTTGGAACATGGTAAGGGTCACCCGCCCGACCACGTGGGTTTTCTCTGGAAACTCCGGTTTGCCTCCCACATTAAAACATACATTTACAGCGCGCTTTCATCCGGGCCAACAAGAGTGATTAATTTAAGTTGAAAAAAGTTGTTTCATAATTGTTTTAAAACAAATAAAGTTTATATCTGAACCCTAACATGCGATTTTGATACATGATTATAAATACACAATTTAAAGTAAAAACACATGTTTATCAAGTTGTACAGAAGAGAAGAAAGTTATTTCAATTCATATAAACAAATAAATAAATCCTATATAACAACAATGAAAAGGTAAACAATAAACATGTCAACTGCGCGTGTACAGTAATCAGAAAAGTGGGAAGTGTGTTTTACATGTAACACTGATTGGTTCTTTTAAAGTTTTTCAATTTGCTAGTTACTTATATTACTACCACCTCGAATTTGGGAAATAGTCTATGTGGGAGTGGAGATAGAAATAGTCTATGTGGGAGTGGAGATAGAAATAGTATATGTGGGAGTGGAGATAGAAATAGTCTTTGTGCGAGTGGAGATAGAAATAGTCTATGTGGGAGAGGATATAGAAATAGTCTATTTGGTAGTGGAGATAGAAATAGTCTATGTGTGAGTGGGGATAGAAATAGTCTTTGTGGGAGTGGAGATAGAAATAGTCTATTTGGGAGTGGAGATAGAAATAGTCTATGTGTGAGTGGGGATAGAAATAGTCTTTGTGGGAGTGGAGACGGAAATAGTCTATGTGGGAGTGGAGATAGAAAGAGTCTATGTGGGAGTGGAGATAGAAAGAGTCTATGTAGGAGTGGAGATAGAAACAGTCTATGTGGGAGTGGAGATAGAAATAGACTATGTGGGAGTGGAGATAGAAATAGTATATGTGGGAGTGGAGATAGAAATAGTCGATGTGTGAGTGGAGATAGATATAGTTTATGTGGGAGTGGAGATAGAAATAGTCTTTGTGGGAGAGGAGATAGAAATAGTCTATGTGTGAGTGGGGATAGAAATAGTCTTTGTGGGAGTGGAGATAGAAATAGTCTATAGTCTATGTGGGAGTGGAGATAGAAATAATCTATGTGGGAGTGGAGATAGAAATAGACTATGTGGGAGTGGAGATAGAAATAGTATATGTGGGAGTGGAGATAGAAATAGTCGATGTGTGAGTGGAGATAGAAATAGTCTATGTGGGAGAGGATATAGAAATAGTCTATGTGGGAGTGGAGAGATAAATAGTCTATGTGGGAGGGGAGATAGAAATAGTCTATGTGTGAGTGGAGATAGAAACAGTCTATGTGGGAGGGGAGATAGAAATAGTCTATGTGGGAGTGGAGATAGAAATAGACTATGTGGGAGTGGAGATAGAAATAGTATATGTGGGAGCGGAGATAGAAATAGTCTATAGTCCATGTGGGAGTGGAGATAGAAATATTCTATGTGGGAGTGGAGATAGAAATAGACTATGTGGGAGTGGAGATAGAAATAGTATATGTGGGAGCGGAGATAGAAATAGTCTATAGTCCATGTGGGAGTGGAGATAGAAATAGTCTATTTGGGAGTGGAGATAGAAACAGTCTATGTGGGAGTGGAGATAGAAACAGGTGTCTACTTACTGAAGGAACAGGTCAAGATAGCAGGTTTTCTATCATATTATAAGTAAAAAAAAATGTTAGTGATTAAAAACTTAATGAAACGTCATATAATATATAAGATTTGTGAAAAAACATTATGTGTTCTGTTCTCTTATGACACGTCGCAAAACATAAAAGCAGTCTGTCACTCCAAAATAAACAATTGAGTGTCCCACCATAGAAGACCTATTCGCATGGTGAACGAGTGCAGATATCAACTAGTGACATCAAAGTTTGTAAGTTGAGCATACTACTCGACATTATTTTCGGAATATATAGAATACGACTAATCCGTGTCTGGTGACTTTAATCTTAGAAATCTAAAAATTAACGAATGCAACAATGATTAATTTTCATTCTAGGAGGTCAGTACTGTGTTCAATAGGGAGGTGAGAAATCCAGCCCGGAAAAGGTTGCTGCTGTCTATAGCAGTGCCGGCCAGCCAGGATAAAATCGACCAGGGCTACAAGGTGTCCGACGTGTCCTTGTAAGTTATGACGTCATATTTCTTGTACGACGCCGTCATACCTTAAACCAATACAACATAGGAATAATCATGATTGTTTTGTATTTATGTACATATGATAACAAACCGTGATGTTGTTTTCCTTTGTGACGTCAGGATCTATTGTATTAAAGACGTCACACTAACATTGTACTGGACATTTAGCGTTTCCATCATGACGTCATTCTAACATAAAACGATGAAGCCTCATGCTGGTGTTTTCCCTTTGACATGCTATTATGTATTGTTGTTCGTGTTGTTGTACTGTGATGTTTCAATCAAGACGTTACTATTAATATTTCAACTATGACATCACTCACAGATAGTTCGAACACGACGTCACACTGTTACCTGAGTTTGACCATTTTGTTATAAAGAAGGAGCTGACAACGCTATATCTATCTTATTTTATATGGGTCTTTTTAAGAATTTAAAATGTCTGTTTTTCCATGTAAATGTAGAGTGTCGTTACAACGATATCTTTATCATAAATAGTTGCCACAAACAGGCAAAACCGTTGAGAATAATTACCAACAAGACAAGGCAAGCATATCAAATCAATTAAAACCTGCTTATTATATATGCTACATTATGGACATTAAAGTTAGTGTTGTGCGTTTCAGATATTGTGACATGATAAACGTGATGACATACAACTACCATGGTATGTGGGAAAACACCGTCGGTCACCATAGCGCACTATTCAAACGAAACGACACAACGGGATACCAGTCCAAGCTCAATATGGTGAGATATTTAAATGATGTGGTCTGTGGTTACCTCACTCCCGAGGTGTTGGTTATATATTTAATGTGACCCATATTGGTAACACATCTAAAGGATTTCTATTGGTTAATATAGATATCACGATCACGTTCTTTACATGTACTTTGACCGGCGTTCTTTTTCTGGTTAATTAACATAGGGATTGAAAGTTGATTTTCTAATGTTCATGAAAGTATGATCGGGGATTGGGGGCGGGGGGTATTTACACACCATGCACACATGAGCGGCCGTAGCGAATGAGCATGAAGCAAAACCAAGATTCAATTCCTATCATTCCAAATCACTATCAATGAAAAGTAAAATCACCATTTTAGATGACCTACGTTTTTCTTTCATTTATAAATTACGTGTAGTAGGTATATTACGGAACATCGCAACGTCATTTTGGGGATCTTGAAATTAATTCTAATGATTTTTTTTTTTTATATTTTTATACATGGTGTAATGTGAACTTGAGAGATGATGTTGACAGGTCATATGATACTATAACCCAAACATGTAACAAAACACTTGGACTTGGTATAAAAGTTGTGTGACCTCACAAAAGTGATAAGACGGGAGCCAAAATACCGTCTGTTTAGATTTTAAGTCAGCCGGAACAGTTTAAGTCTTGATTATTTGCAGCATATCTTGATCCAATTTTAATTGCTGCTCGCAAAAAAACACAATGCAATTTTATATAAAAAAAGAAGAAGACTTGTTTCATAGTCAGATATAGAACGAAGGAAATCCCGTAAGATTTTATTTTTGTCGTCATAGACGAATTACATCATACTTGATCTGATGTCAAAAAGAAAACAAGAACATATCACAGTGACAAAATTGTAATTCGAGGTCAAAATCGATAAAACTATGGCTAAACACGAAGGAAAGATTAACAAGGCAATCTTGAAAAATTACAAGGAAAATAAGGTCAGATGTTCTAAAATGAAAAGCGTCTTCTACTTCATCGACGATGCCCGCCATGTAATGCTCAAGAAGGAACATTCTCTCAAAGCGTAAATCGGGATAGATATGATAAAACAAGAAGACAGACTATTGATTTTAATAAAAAGCATCGACCTTAATTTCACAAAATAAAATAGCTGATTTCCAAATTAAAACGTGACGGCAACCATAAAAGTTGCCCATATTCATTATCAACTTGTGAATCTCCATACACTGTGTTGGTAGTTTGTCTATCAGCACGCAGATCATCACTTGCTCTTAAACTTAACCATTGTAAGTTGGGAAAGCAGTGATGTTACTGTGAGAACACGGAAATTCACAATAGGAAAAATTGAAAATAGTATAATGCATGTATATTCTAAATTATAGATGATTAATCACATATATTTGCCAAAAGTATTTAGGTCAAGATTTTTAAGATATCTAATCCGAAAAGTCATTCAAATCGCATTGCTTTTCCTGAGCAGCTTAGTTCTTCATTTGTTTATTGAAAGGTTTCGTGATGCCACTGTGTTCACCCTTGGTTTCTTTATATGCTTGTCCGAATTCGGTTTTGTCTTTTATTTTACCCTATTTATTTTCATGTTTACTTGCATTACACAATATCTGTCTGCATCTCCTTCTGTACAATACATTAAGGATGCTTACACTGTTTGTATAATACAGAAGCTACGTTGTCTTCGACAATAAAATATACATTAAGAATACATCCACTGCCTTGTCAATGCATTTACCTGCTCTCTTTGTCTTTACAGGCATGGACGATAAACTACTGGATACGTAAAGGGGCTCAAGCCAATAAACTCATCGTCGGGTTTGCACAGTATGGTCGCGGATTTACCCTAACTGATCCAAATAAGAAAGCACCCGGCGATCCTTCTAGCGGAGGAAGTGTGAGTGGCTCTTCCACAAAAGAAACAGGCTTCCTGGCGTACTATGAGGTATATATTGAATTGTTTTAAGCCCTAGCTTATTTTACATTTTAATTTTTATCGTAAATCGTTATCATTATCAACGGAACAAAACCACACCTTTCGAGATATAAATTAGATGGAGTAAGTGCTACATCCATTCGGCGATATTTATTTTAATCAAAAGAAAAACTTTTGTAGAGTCTCTACGGACAAAACTGTAATTGGTTTTCAAACGTTAATGGATTTAAAATGCGTTTTTGTAGTCAATTGCTACTTGTATCACCACGTTGTTTGTAATACAATGCAAAAAGCATTTGGCAGTGCTTACACTCAAACGTTTCGGCTATGTGGTAAAAATCTTCACGTCTTGTTCACTGCTCACATTAGACATTCTGTTATAGATCTGTAAGATGTTAAAATCCGGAGCGGTGGTAACGTGGGATGACGTACAGAAAGTTCCACATCTCGTGCTTGGAAATCAGTGGGTCGGCTTCGATAACGAGCGAAGCATCAAAGAAAAGGTAACTTCTTATCTCTCCTGACAACCGGCTTGCTGTGTTACAAAGAAATCAACATCATGTAATGTCAATAGGAAAAGTTATCCGTTTTAGTTGCATTTCTTACAAAACTAATGAACGAACAAAGCGCTCTCACGTTTTTATGTTGTGTTCTACTCATATACATTATTCTTGTTTCATTGATTTAATTTTTAATTTTCAGGTGAAGTGGTTAAAGAACGATAGGTTCGGCGGAATCATGGTATGGGCACTTCCATTGGACGACTTCACAGGGAAGCATTGTGCTCAGGGTGAAACGTACCCTATCCTACGGAGTATTATACGCGAGCTCAACAGGCCGGACAGGGCGACAGAACAATTACCCATATCGTCTGATGGTCTACCACCAGCGTCATCACAGCAAATCATTCCGGATCAAGTGCAGAGTGATGCCGTAGTAACAACAGATACAATGCAAGGTGTTCCACTCGTTAGCTTGTCGTCAAGCAAAGCGATAGTTCGTTTGGAAAATGCGAAGGATCAGAGTGGCCCAGTAGTTACAGTTAAAGAACAAAACAAGCAGTTAATCGAGGCGATTGCAAGTCCACGTAAAACCGGTACAAAACCAACTACAGTTATGAGCGACCCTATAAAGGAAGTTTTAAGCGATGTTATCGTAAATCCAGATAAGGTTTCAGCCATGAAAGTTAAATCGAGTGATCAAAAACAACTTTTAAAAACATCTTCAATGAAAAACGAGCCGTTGGTGAACGTGGCTGCAAGTAAAATTAAAAATCATAAAAAAACTCCGAAAACTGACGGAAAAGCGCAAAAGGGACCGATAGTGCACGCAGCAAGCGCACAAGTAGAAACTATAGTAAAAAGCAAACCTGCTATTGATGCAAAAGTTCCCATAGCCACAGCTACAATTCTGAGCGATTCTTTAACTAAAAATAATCAAGACCAAAGCGGTGTCATTGGGAAAGCAAAAGTTTTAAATGAGGTAGAGTTAACACAGGACAAAAGCAAGGCAACACCTAATGCGAAAAAGACAAAGATTACAGATACAGGTAAAACTGACCCGCTTGTTAAAACTGTCGTGAAAGCAAGTCCAACCATTTTGCAGGCTGACAACAAAAAAATAGTTGGTACCAATTTAAAGAAAACAGTAACCAAAATGAAGACGTCAGCTCATACAAAATCAGGAAACGATACTGACTTTGGTACACGTTTAAGTTCTGCTATAGTAACAAAAGGAACAGCCTCAAAGAAGATAGGAAATTCCGTTTTTACAGAGGGGCAGCCGGTGTATAGTGCCCCGGATGTAAACGATCTGCGTTTGACTTCCCGCGATTCTGGAGCTGCAGGATTGGCAGAAAAAAAGACAGTCCTTACCGATCTCAAAGATAAAAAACAAACACAGCCTATCATTCAAAAAGATGTATCGGCCATAAAAGTAGCGACAAATGAAATGAACGATGCTACCACAACGAAAGATCAATCAAAAGAACTGCATAACACATCCGGCATTGAAAGTGCAATGAAAACTACCAAAGATTCAATTGATCTTACTGCATCTGGTAAAATTCAAATAGAAAAAAAAAAAGCAAAACAAATCATGTCGTCGTCATCAACAAAATTACCAAATGACCAGACTGGAACAAACAGGGAAAGCAAAACTCATTCGGAACCCGGAAAAGGAAAGGAGAAAGTTTCATCGGTTATTACTGTTAAGCCTCCTGTTAACGCTGGAGAAAACAATTCTAAATTCACATCAAGAAAATTACTTCAAATGAGTGATAATGAAGGGATGAATGGCGGCGGACTAGGAAATATGATCAGTTCGTTATTTGGAATGATGTCTGGTTTTACAAGTGGTGGGAATGGCAGACAACCAGCACAGGAACCACGGGACGAGCTGTTTCCAACAGCTTCAACAGTCACTGAGATTCCACCATCATTCAACGCAGGATCCAACGATAATAATCGACTTTCTCGGCAAAGACAACGATTCCTGAACGATAGGCGGGAACGCCAACCTAATTCTCGGGATCGGCCAGCGATCGCAACCAACAATAGAGAAAGATCAACTAATTCATTAGCATTAGATCGTGCAAGAAATACAAGGGATCGATCTTTAGCTAGAAATGGAAGAGAAAGATTAGGCGTAGCTGTAGATCGGTCATCAAATATTCGTAATCGATCGAATCAACCTCCTGTTGATACACTAACTGATGTCAGTCCTTTACCTCCCACTGCCAACCCATTTGATAGCATTGACATACTAGACCCGAGAGACAGAGGAGGAATATTTTCACCTTTAATGGGTGGACGTAATGTAGAAATTCAGGAAAGATTGAGGGGAAGACAAGTAGAGGACACACGTACAGCTCGGGAGAGATTTCTAGATGCAATGATTTTAGCTGAACAGTTACCAGACCCTCGTCCGATCGATTCACAAAACGGTATTCGGTCAAGAGATCAAATTAGAGATCCTGCACTAATACGTTCTCGCGAACCTGGCTTAGTGGAAACATTGCGTAGGCGTATGTCAGATGCAGGACGTTCTCGCGGGAATACAGGAGTGGCGACTAACATTCAGACCCCCGAAAGAGGTCGCGGGCGCGTCCTGGCTGATACAAGACAATCCATCGGCGTAAATTCAAGAAATTCTAATTTACGGCGAAATATTGCAGGAACTGATCGACAACGCAGTGTAATTGGTATTCAGAGCCAAGGGAGGGACCGCCAACGGAATGCAGTAGGAGTTGGACCTAGCAGAAGACGAAACAATGCAGTAGGCGTTCAAGATATAGGAAATGAGCGTCAGCGACCATCGATAGGAGTTCAAAATGTTGGTAATGACCGTCAGAGAACGAGTGTAGGCGTTCAAAGTACAGGAACCGGTACCGACCGACGAACAAGAACAGGGGTTCAAAGCACAGCAGCAAGTCGTCAACGTACAATGATCGGAGTTCAGGGATTAGGTCAAAGAACAGCAATAGGTGTTCAAAATACTGATCGACAAAGGTCACTAAACGGACAAGGTACAGGAAATGATCGTCAACGATCAACGGTAGGAATATCCCTTCAAAATGGAAGGGGAGGCCGTCAGCGGCCAGCAATAGGAGTTCAAGGACCATCAAATGACAGACAAAGAACAGGTACTGGAATTCAAAATAGTGATCGTCAAAGAACAGCGGTTGGAATTCAAGGCTCAACAAATGATCGTCAAAGAACAGCGGTTGGAATTCCAGGCTCAACAAATGATCGTCAAAGAACAGCCATTGGAGTTACAAATGTTGGTCGTCAAAGAACATCGTTAGGTGTTCAACGCTCAGGTAATGACCGTCAAAGAACATCAATTGGGGTTCAAAGCTTAACAAATGATCGTTCAAGACCAGCCGTTGGAGTTACAAATGCTGGTCGCCAAAGATCAGCGATAGGTGTTCAACGTTCAGGAAATGACCGACAAAGAACATCAATTGGGGTTCAAAGCTCAACAAATGATCGTTCAAGACAAGCCGTCGGAGTTACAAATGCAGATCGACAAAGAACAGCGATCGATGTTCAACGTTCAGGAAATGACCGACAAAGAACATCAGTCGGAGTTGAAGGCTCCACAGACGAACGCCAAAGAGTAACCGTCGGAGTTCAAAATGCAGAACGGCAAAGAACAGCGATTGGCGTTCAACGCGTTGGAAATGACCGTCAACGAACGTCAGTTGGAGTTGACGGCTCCACAGCCGAGCGACAAAGAACAGCAGTCGGATTTCAAAATGGAGATCGGCAAAGAACAGCGATTGGCGTTCAACGCGTTGGAAATGACCGTCAACGAACGTCAGTTGGAGTTGACGGCTCGACAGCCGAGCGACAAAGAACAGCAGTCGGAGTTCAAAATGCAGATCGGCAAAGAACAGCGGTTGGCATTCAGCGCGTTGGAAATGACCGTCAACGAACGTCAGTAGAAGTTCGTGGTGGAACAAACGATCTTCAAAGAACAGCCGTTGGAGTTACAAACGCAGGTCGTCAAAGAACATCGATCGGTGTTCAACGTTCAGGAAATGAACGTCAACGATCATCAGTAGGAATTCAGGGCCCGGTAACCGATCGCCAAATACCACCGATAGGCGTTCAAAACATTGATCGACAAAGATCAGCGATTGGGGTTCAGCGTTCTGGAAATGACCGTCAAAGACTTTCAGTTGGAGTTGAAGGGTCCACAGCCGATCGCCAAAGACCATCGATAGGAGTTCAAAACGCAGATCGACAAAGAACAGCGATTGGTGTTCAACGTTCAGGAAATGACCGTCAAAGAACAACAATTGGAGTGGAAGGCTTGACAAACGAACGCCAAAGAATGGCCATTGGCGTTGCAAATGTAGATCGTCAAAGAACAGCGATAGGTGTTCAGCGTTCTGGAAATGAACGCCAACAGTCATCAGTAGGAATTCAAGGTTCAGTAACCGATCGCCAAAGACCATCGATAGGTGTGCAAAACATTGATCTGCAAAGAACAGCAATTGGTGTTCAACGTACAGGAAGTGACCGTCAAAGAACTGTTATTGGAGTTGAAGCCTCGCCAGACGAACGCCGAAGAACAGCCGTTGGAGTTTCAAATGCAGATCGACAAAGAACAGCGATTGATGTCCAACTGTCGGGCATTGAAGGTTTACGAACATCAGTGGGAATTCAAGGTATGTTATCCGATCGCCAAAGACCAGCGTTTGGCATTCAGAATGCAGATCGACAAAGAACAGCGACAGGTGTTCAACGTTCAGGAAATGATCGTCAGAGAACATCAGTAGGAATTCAAGGCTCGACAAACGACCGTCGAAGAATAGCCGTTGGAGTTCAAAATGCAGATCGGCAGAAAACAGCGATCGGCGTTCAACGCGTCGGAAATAACCGCCAAGGAACAACATTTGACATTAATGATCTTCAAAGAAAAATTATTAATGTACAGGGTTCAAATAATGATCGTCAACGAACGGCGATCGGTGTTCAACGTTCTGGAAATGACATTCAACGAAATAATGTAGAAGGTCAAAGTCCCGTTATTTCTTTTCAACGAACAGCAATCGGCATTCAAGCTGCAGGGGATATCAATCAGCGACCTATAATTAATACAGGAGGAGCAATCAGTAAAAGCCGTCGAACGGTGGCCACAAATTCAGTAAATAGAGAGCTAACGGAGCGTCAAGCACCGCCTGTAAGCACCGAAAGGAGGACAATAGCTGTTAACACAATATCTGGTAACCAAAGCGGTAGTCTGAATTCAATCACAGGAACCACAAGTCCAGAGTCTAATCGAATAATGGGAATTTCTGGAAACTCCTGGCAAACAGGTCCTCAAACTGTAGCTATTCAAGAACGTGGGACAAGACCAGTTTCATTAATAACCCAATTAAACAATCGTAACGCATTTGAAAATTCAATCGGAGAGCTACTAGCTCAGATAAATGCACAACAACTTTCTACAACGATGGAAAACACAGTTTCGATAACACCATTAGACCCAATGTTCGATTCATCAATACGTGTTGTTCCCTTAAACAATATCGACAATTCATTGCTCAACAATATGCCACAGGGACCGCCGATACAGATATTGAACAACACTGAAATACTGCCATCAGCAATAGCTGTAACAAGCAACGTAAATTCTATTGAAGGATCCAACACATTTGATCTTTTAAACAGTTTAGCAGCAAATAGGATGTCGATGCCTGATAGTCCGATGGCGAATAGTCTAACAGCTGAACAAATCCTGGCAGCAATGGCGGTAGCGCAATCTCGCCCCGCCAAGGATGTGGTCAATGAACCAATTGTTCTGGAAATACAACCTCAAATCCTCCCTACTGAACCACCACTGAGTAAGGACATCACCGACGCATTGGTGCAGCTATTGCGTGAAAATCTTTTAAACCAAAACACGCCTCCACAAACAACGCCAGTACCCTTTAAGCAAGACGCTATGCAGACACCTAATCAGGTATTAGTGTCTACAGGTGAGCAGCCGAAAGAGTTCCCACCGCTACTACCTTCTCCTCGTAGACAGACATCTAGCCTAGCTACAAATGCAACGGTTGTAGCCAACATTAA
Organism: Mizuhopecten yessoensis; assembly: GCF_002113885.1. Lineage (NCBI taxonomy): Eukaryota > Metazoa > Mollusca > Bivalvia > Pectinida > Pectinidae > Mizuhopecten > Mizuhopecten yessoensis. The sequence continues at coordinate 83,588 of NW_018406023.1, forward strand.
CCAACCAAAAGGCCTTACCAAAGCGGATGTTCTTTGGAAATGGGAAGCATAGACAAACTCAATATATCTGATTTCCCCATGCATATAATATTACAAAGAGGTCATGTATTCGTCATTCTAATCATTTAATTATTAATTATGCTACATTATATGTTTAGTTATTTAAACCTATCATTTGAATTATCATAGCTATTTAAACTTGGATGGTAATGCTTTACAATATATAAATTGCTAAACACATGACACTTTTTTTTTCCATTTCTCATCTTATGTTGCTTTGTTGTTGTTGACTTATTCAATTATTTTCAATCCACAGTGTAGTCAATATGTATGTGTATCGTTATAGTATGTGTACGTTCTACTTATATTGTATAAGCAATGTCTTGCCTTACTGTTAGTTATACGGGATCTCTTCTGCCACTATCGTTACTATTTCAACTTTTTATTATTGCCTATCTGTTTAATCTTAGGGATGTATGCTCCGCACACTACACCTTAGTGTTACTTATGACGTCGGGTAAAAAGGAATTACCATGTGTGTATACTTGGGATGGAGCATTTTATATTCGTTATTTACTCGTATATTTTCAGCTATATGTCTTACTTGAAGACAATCTATCAAGTTTCCTTTGGTATCAACAACGTTTTACATATGGCTTACTTTACTGCTGTATACCTAAATCAACCTAAAGTGTGAGTAACTGAAATAAAACAAATCTGTGAATGATTGAGTTATGAGTTATTTGTTTCTTTTCCAACCTTTCTAAGGTACATGTATGAGACATTTAAGGTAACACACAAAGAGACAAACTAAAATAAAAGCACACAGTTACGGACATTATTTTCTTCTTTTTTTCAAAATACATGTACCATCTGTTCTCAGTTTTTACATTATAACCATGATTTTAGTCATTGACAATATTTAATTTTGATGGTGTCTTTAAAATTATCTAAATTTTCTGATAGGAAGACGTTTCTTTATCATCGTAGTATACAAAAACGCCTACGCTTAGCAAAATGTTTTATTTATTGTTTATTTATCTATTTATTATTATCATTTTTGTATATTCGAAATATCGTATTTCTAGTGTCAAGTAGGGTCTCATGTCTAAGTGTCCACAAACGTTGTATGTCTAGTTTCAACACGGTTTGTATTTCTAGTGTCAACAAATGTCGGATCTCTAGTGTCAACAAGTGTCACATCTCTAGTGTCAACAAGTGTCGTATGTCTAGCATAAACGAGTCTCGTGTTCAAGTGTCAACAAATGTCGTATGTCTAGTGTCAACAAGTGTCGTATTTCTAGTGTAAACAAGTGTCGTATGTCTAGTGTCAACACGTGTCGTATGTCTGTGTTGACAATTGTTGTATGTGTAGTGTCAACAAGTGTCGTATTTCCAGTGTCAACAAGTGTCGTATGTCTATTGTCATTACCCATTAATAATAGGAACACATACCTAAACCAACGTTTTATACCTAGCTGTTCACATTACTCAACCAAGCAATTATCACAACTTCTCATTACCTTTCTTTGTTCCTCAGGGTTACAGTCGCATTTTGATACTGTATTCTCAAGTAGTGGAATAAATGGAATGTGGATTTTGAAAAAAAAAAAAAAATCATAATTGCACATCCTATTCTCACACATGTTTCTTCTGAGAATATGTTTGACCTTTCTACTCTTTACCATATCCCATACCAACTGACGCATTCGTTCTCTTGTTTATAAAGCTTCTTTTTTCAAAGAAATACGAACGCCAATATAGACATGTGATTTTAAACTATTTTGGAGTATATTTTGCGAATATACGGAGGATGAAATTGTGAATATGACAGAGTCGAGTTCGAATCCAAGTTTTTTCACGGGGAAATGTAGACATTCCTTCTTCTTCTGGCCGACTTGCTTGTGTTTTCATTTAAGGATTGACCTTCATTTTGACTGCGTATACGGTAGTTCTGTATGAACGCAGTTGGCAACGAACATAGTCTATGGAGCGCGTAAGCGCTCCATAAAGAATATGTTCGTTGCCAACTGCGTTCATACTACCGTATACGCAGTCAAACTGAAAATCAATTCTTATATTTATATATTTTCCTACTATGATGGTACATTCAGAATAAAGCTAACTCCAATACATTTGCTTTTATAATGGTACAAAACCTCCGTAACGTGCGTAATTTCAAACAAATGAACAGCCTACAGCCTGCGTGCAGCGATGGATCTCCAACGTTACCATTATGACGTCACAATGTAAATTACGTCATCAATAGGAAACAATTGTCTCCAAGGAATCTCACTGCGTATACGGTAATGTATACGCAGTCACGGTTTACACAGCTTCAATGGAAGCGAATGTAAATATATGAGGTTGCATTTATTGTATCAGGAATTGTAATTAAAACCTAGCCGAATCATTCAATTTTTTTGCGGATATCTACGGTGTGCTGTCTTTGAATAATAAGAAATGTGTTGACTATGTGGATCGTATATACCCCTGTGAAATTGAATTCAAGGACGCTACAGGTTCTCCTATTTCAGCCATTCACTGATATTACAATATGCCCATCAGGAAGGCCTAGTTTTAAGCCGTTTGAACAGCGGGACGCTTCCACCAACCTAAGGTGTTTTACATGTCGCAGTAGATTTGGGATTCAATAGGCTGTTTCGAACGTCATGACTCAAACATTTCAATTGCTGACGGACATACTTTGAACACAGGGGTTTTAAAGATGCAGGTTGATGAAGACTATGAGAGGTTTGATCGTCACTATCATGATCTGATAGAAGGACATGATATTTCTTTTTGTGTCAAGAAGGTTAATGTTTCGGATTATGCTCGCTAGGTTGTCTCGTGGTTTGTTGTCACTACCTGAGTTCTTGAGTTTGCCCTTCCGGAACACCTGGTCTTATTCTTGTTCTTTTTCAAGTGTCTCCAAATGGATAGTGGTCTAGTTTTATCTATATCTACTTCGGAGTAAGGTTTTGTTGACGTATTTTCTTGTTGTTTGCCGTCTGTTTTCGCCAGATATCATTTAAATTTCTGATAAAGTAGGATACCGTCATTGGAACTTTTTAGTATTGGTTAGTGATTACCACTTGATGTTTAAAAGAAAAGGAAAAACCAAGGTCTGGGGTATGTATTATGAACATGTAGGATATATAAAAGTGTCGGAGTGAAATTCCAAAACAAATTAATAATTTTGACCCCGGCGCCCTTCGTGATAGTTTGACCACTGATGTAAGACCCTTTTTACTCCAACTAAATTAAAATACAAAAGCCTATCCTTGCAAATATTTCATTAAAATGGTAAATATGTATCAATAAATCCCATGTACATTGCATACAAGCACCAGTCATTTATTACTGATATCAAAATGATCAATGCATACCCGGTTAAGAATACTGAGTGGATACTGTGAAAGCTTATACCTTGTCTGCCCTAATACGATTTCATAAGAAAATATTCATCAACAACAACTGATCTAGGGTTGAAACTTTTGTATATCAGCTCTAGTTTACGGGAAAGAATAAATGTTTGTTATCGCTGAAATGATGACTGGCGCTGAATAAAAGAAAAATGACTTGTACAAACAACATTAAAACTGCAGGAACGACAATAGTTATTCACTGCCTCGAAGTTGGATACGTATCTTGTAAAAGTCACCATTGTAAAAGGATGAAATTCAAATCAGTTGTGTCGTCTTGATGGAGACACTTTTAATGCCCGCGATAGCTTCCCTCTCAATTCACGAAGAGAATCCATCTCACCTACGTTAGAAATCAACTTAACATTTGATTAATATTGTTTTCCTTATTTAATATTATTTTGATAATTTTGCAAAAAGGATGTTAAAGCTGTAACGACACATAGACAAATGCAGAAAGGGTTGGTTAATTTTAATTAACTAAGGTATACCGGACCACATATCATTTCCAAATACACCAGAAAAAGAACAAGTGTCAAAGCAGATGGAAATTGACGTGAAAAGATCCACATAATAGCAGGAACATCAAGAAGGTATTCAGAAATAGTCTTAACCGAGTGCTTCACCTACTGATAGCACAGATGGGGACATTTTGAAAAAAAACTATTGAATCTGAACAAAATCATAAAACTTAGTTAATTTAGAATATTTCATGCGATGCAGAATGTGCAGACTGAGGCAAGCAAAAAACCGGCATATATGAATATTATTATTCATGCATTTTACATAATCTAAATGTGAAAGCTGTACGCTAATTGTACATTAATGATTTTGTTATCATAAATTACTAAAAACAATATTGCAACATACAATGCTTCGTGCACATTGATGAATAATAAAATCATATTAAGAAAACCCGTTAATATTTATAGTGAATTTTTGTAGTTTTGGCTTCATTACCGAATGCTATTTCTTGATGAGACTTAACATTGTTATAAATATAACAATATACACTTATCATCTTTATTTCAATATCTTATGTTATCCCCGTCGACATTTTCATTTCAGAATTCATCAGTAGCAATACCTCTANCTTTATTTCACTTTGTGTAGTTACTCTATGTTGCCGTTTACCATGCTTTATTTCACTTTGTGTAGTTACTCTATGTTGTCGTTTACCATGCTTTATTTCACTTTGTGTAGTTACTCTATACTTTATTTCACTTTGTGTAGTTACTCTTCGTTGTTGTTTACCATGCTTTAATTCATTTTGTGTAGTTACTCTACGTTGCCGTTTACCATGCTTTATTTCAC
>NW_018406024.1:0-251 GCF_002113885.1 Mizuhopecten yessoensis
AAAATAAGTACGTCGATACATGTCATGGTACCATCCCAGCTACCCTTATTGTCTGATCATGTATGTACAGATAATAAGTATGTCGATACATGTCATGTAACCAACTAATCTACCCCTATTGTCTGATCATGTATGTACAGAAAATAAGTACGTCGATACTTGTCATGTAACCACCCAAGCTACCTTATTGTCTGATCATGTATGTTCAGAAAATAAGTACGTCGATACACGTCATGTAACCACCCCAGCTA
>NW_018406024.1:2620-5103 GCF_002113885.1 Mizuhopecten yessoensis
AGTACAAAAAATAAGTACGTCGATATTTGTCATGTAACCACCCCGGCTACCCCTATTGTCTGATCATGTATGTACAGAAAAAAAGTGCGTTGATACATGTCATGTAACCACCCCGGCTACCACTATTGTCTGATCATACATTTACAGAAAATAAGTACGTCGATACTTGTCATGTAACCACCCCAGCTACCCCTATTGTCTAATCATACATGTACATAAAATAAGTACGTCCATTCACGTCATGTAACCACCCCAGCTACCCCTCTTGTCTGATCATACATGTACAGAAAATAATTACGTCGATACTTGTCATGTAACCACCCCGGCTACCCCTATTGTCTGATCATGAATGTACAGAAAAAAAGTACGTTGATACATGTCATGTAACCACCCCAGCTACCCCTATTGTCTGATCATACATGTACAGAAAATAAGTACGAAGATACATGTCATGTAAACACCCCAGCTACCCCTATTGTCTGATCATGTAGGTACAGAAAATAAGTACGTCGATACACGTCATGTAACCACCCCAGCTACCCCTATTGTCTGATCATACATGTACAGAAAATAAGTACTGTTTTTTATTGACGTGAAATGTCTTTAGGGAACTAAAGGCATTTCACGTCAATAGATCAATTCGAACAAACAGTTCATCTTATTGACCGTTGGTAACACCTAATCTAAATCGTAGTGAGTAAGACATAAGTCTACTGAACTCCTGCCAGGCAATTCATGGTAGGGAAGCTCGGCATTGTCATTACTGTCAACCTCCCTGATTTACTTGACAAATAACCGAAATATTGAACATCACCACTTATTCATTGGACACTGAATTGCAAGATGTTTGTTAATGTTGTCGGGGACAAAGCTAGAAAATGTGTAAGATTTCTTAAATAGAATTTCTCTGTTTGTAGTCAAATATTCATGTATATTGACGACATTTTGTCCAATAATTGCGAGGATTTCAAAAACTGCCTGCATCGTAGTATAAGTTTGACGATGATAAAAATAACATAGTTATTTACAATCAAAGAAACCTATGACAACATAAGGATGACAAATCATAGTGCTACTGAATATTTCCTTGTGAAGAGTAGAGTAATGGAGTGTGTGTACGGAGATCGGTACCCAACATACACGGACGGGTATTAAAAACTGATCTTCTTCATACTGAACGCACAAAGGCGATCACAACAGATGATGGCGGCTGAATGTTAATATCTAATATTTCTAATATCTGTAAAGTGAATGATGGGTGCCATTGTGTCCGTGCGGAATAACGTATTTTGATGTATCAAATCCCAGTTCATACTCTAAAAGCAACATGATAAAGTGCCTGCGGCCGACCAGGGTTACAATGTCCATTACTGGACTTTCACGCGTGTAGGGATTAGAAGTACTAAATTAAATGTTTACACGAAATAGAACAGGTCGCCATTTTGACATGTATCGACTGATAAAACCAACAAGTCATGAAGATAAAGTTTCATATTTACATTTGCATGGCATTGTCACTATATAGAGTCTTTGAAAGCTGTGTCGTTGATGGGACTTTAATTACCATGCATCACGAGACACAATTCTTAGCGTATTAGTACGTATTAATACAACACTGACCGGAACCACAATATCCAATATAAATTATAAACATGACGGCTGCTGAAATATCGCTGGGCATTGTGATGTGAGATTTGACAATGTCATTGTAAATTTATGTGCAAAATAAAAAAATAAAATAAAAAACACTTTTATTACAACGAAAACAAGACCAAGGTTTGCAATAGCGTACAAAATGCACATCGGTTGAAATCATCAATGCCGGCAATGGAAACATTTTTAACGCTCATGCAATTTATCAGAAATATCGTCTGTTACACTGCACTGATGAACAGGGGTTCGTTACAAATGTCTGAAATACACATATTCTATAGACCTACTGACACATATGTTACAGACCTACTGATATGAGTCACAGCACACATAAACATTTCAGACATTTGTAACGAACCTGTGCTCCGTCGCAAGATCACTCACTTCAAACGCTATCAGTTTCACGCGTCTCGCATCCACGGTTGCTCAGTTTCTTACGACTTGTCAAATAACGAGGTTGTTATAGCTAGCTCATTATGATGTGTTTGCTTGCAAAGCTGTGTCATTCAAATAGATCATAAATACCATACAAAAACAGGTCAATACTTATATTTACGTTTTCTCCGCCTCTTATGTTCTTTTTTAACTTTTAATTTATATTTAAAATTTAAAATGCCCGCCTTATCGACAGTCCACACAATTTCGATCAATAGTTTGAACAGCGTATTGTCGCGTGCTGATTGGCAAACAAAGTAGTACTTTGAAATTTTAACAAACACTTCAATTTTATTCCACAATTCAGTATCAATACAATTGCGTATGTTATGTCTATAGGGTGATTTAAGTTTATCAATAGAACTCTGAGCTGAAAGTTAGATTTGAAATTGTTT
>NW_018406024.1:5706-35741 GCF_002113885.1 Mizuhopecten yessoensis
ATTTATATTGGATATTGTAGTTCCGGTCAGTGTTGTATTAATACGCTAAGAATTGTGTCTCGTGATGCATGGTAATTAAAGTCCCATCAACGACACAGCTTTCAAAGAGGCTATATAGTGACAATGCCATCCAAATGTAAATATAACAGTATAAAGTTAACAGGCAGTATACACAGAAAACCGTAAGGTCGGCTTTGTTGTTAAACAACATCATTTATTATTAAAAAAACAATGTATACATTAAATAAAAAGGATTGTAAGGCTTGGTTTATACACTAGATATAGAGTGAAATATAACAATACACCAACGGTATATTATTTATAACATACTTAATTGAAATTGAGGCGGTATGGATACCGTCTAGTGTATACAGTGCTGTGTGGTTGATACATATCCACACTAACTAACTTCATAGAGTTATATGGCAGTCTCTGTCATCGTTTGTTTGTTTGACGTCCCCGTAACAACTAAGCTCAGACTACGGTGAGATGAAGCAGATTCGTGACATAGATTCATGACCATTATTGACCTAGTTATATGACAATTATTCCTGTATAGTTGTCTAACAAAATACAACAAAATGTGACACCATTCAAAAAACATTTTTTATTCGACCGAGCTGTGGAGGGCTCTCGAAAATAAGATTTTGTTTGAAAATCAGTTATATAATAATAAATTTACCGGTTAACAATTTATCAAAAATTACAGTAGAATGTATGATAATAAAGAGGTCCAAATAATTTCTAAAGTATCTTCAAAAAAGCGAAAATATATGTCGATGATATAATGAGGCGAATCTAAAATTGTTATACAAACGACCTGTGGTAAGCATTATTATACAAACAAAACGACCTGTGGTAAGGGTTATTATACAAACAAAACGACCTGTGGTAAGGGTTATTATACAAACAAAACGACTTGTGGTAAAGGTTATTATACAAACAAAACGACTTGTAGTAAGGATTATTATACAAACAAAGCGACTTGTGGTAAGCATTATTATACAAACAAAACGACTTGTGATAAGGGTTATTATACAAACAAAACGACCTGTGGTAAGGGTTATTATACAAACAAAACGACCTGTGGAAAGAGTTATTATACAAACAAAACGACCTGTGGAAAGAGTTATTATACAAACAAAACGACTTGTGGTAAGGGTTATTATTCAAACAAAACGACTTGTGGTAAGGGTTATTATACAAACAAAACGACTTGTGGCAAGGGTTATTATACAAACAAAACGACCTGTGGTAAGGGTTATTATACAAACAAAACGACCTGTGGTAAGGGTTATTATACAAACAAAACGACCTGTGGTAAGCATTATTATTCAAACAAAACGACCTGTGGTAAGGGTTATTATACAAACAAAACGACCTGTGGTAAGGGTTATTATACAAACAAAACGACCTGTGGTAAGGATTATTATACAAACAAAACGACCTGTGGTAAGGGTTATTATACAAACAAAACGACCTGTGGTAAGGGTTATTATACAAACAAAACGACCTGTGGTAAGCGTTATTATACAAACAAAACGACCTGTGGTAAGGGTTATTATACAAACAAAACGACCTGTGGTAAGGGTTATTATACAAACAAAACGACCTGTGGTAAGGGTTATTATACAAACAAAACGACCTGTGGTAAGGGTTATTATACAAACAAAACGACCTGTGGTAAGCATTATTATGCAAACAAAACGACCTGTGGTAAGGGTTATTATACAAACAAAACGACCTGTGGTAAGCATTATTATTCAAACAAAACGACTTGTGGTAAGGGTTATTATACAAACAAAACGACCCGTGGTAAGCATTATTATTCAAACAAAACGACCTGTGGCAAGGGTTATTATACAAACAAAACGACCTGTGGTAAGGGTTATTATACAAACAAAACGACCTGTGGTAAGCATTATTATTCAAACAAAACGACCTGTGGTAAGGGTTATTATACAAACAAAACGACCTGTGGTAAGCATTATTATTCAAACAAAACGACCTGTGGTAAGGGTTATTATACAAACAAAACGACCTGTGGTAAGCATTATTATTCAAACAAAACGACCTGTGGCAAGGGTTATTATACAAACAAAACGACCTGTGGTAAGGGTTATTATACAAACAAAGCGACTTGTGGTAAGCATTATTATTCAAACAAAACGACCTGTGGTAAGGGTTATTATTGGTAAGCATTATTATTCAAACACAACGACCTGTGGTAAGCATTATTATACAAACAAAACGACCTGGGGTTAGCATTATTATTCAAACAAAACGACCTGTGTTAAGGGTTATTATACAAACAAAACGCCCTGTGGTAAGCATTATTATTCAGACAAAACGACCTGTGGTAAGGGTTATTATGCAAACTGTGGTAAGGGTTATTATACAACCAAAACGACCTGTGGTAAGCATTATTATTCAAACAAAACGACTTGTGGTAAGGGTTATTATACAAACAAAACGACCTGTAGTAAGGGTTATTATACAAACACAACGACCTGTGGTAAGCATTATTATTCAAACAAAACGACTTGTGGTAAGGGTTATTATACAAACAAAACGACCTGTGGTTAGCATTATTATTCAAACAAAACGACTTGTGGTAAGGGTTATTATTGAAACAAAACGACCTGTGGTAAGGGTTATTATACAAACAAAACGACCTGTGGTAAGCATTATTATTCAAACAAAACGACCTGTGGTAAGGGTTATTATACAAACAAAACGACCTGTGGTAAGCATTATTATTCAAACAAAACGACTTGTGGTAAGGGTTATTATACAAACATAACTACCTGTGGTTACGGTTATTATACAAACATAACTACCTGTGGTTACGGTTATTATACAAACAAAACGACTTGTGGTAAGGGTTATTATTGAAACAAAACGACCCGTGGTAAGCATTATTATACAAACAAAAAGACCTATGGTAAGGGTTATTATACAAACAAAACGACCTGTGGTAAGCATTGTTTTTCAAACAAAACGACCCGTGGTAAGGGTTATTATACAAAATAAACGAACCGTGGTATGCATTATTATACAAAATAAACGACCCGTGGTAAGCATTATTATACAAAATAAACGACCCGTGGTAAGCATTATTATACAAACAAAACGACCTGTGGTAAGCATTATTATACAAGCAAAACGACCTGTGGTAAGCAGTATTATACAAACATAACGACCTATGGTAAGGGTTATTATACAAACAAAACGACCTGTGGTAAGCATTATTAAACAACAAAACGACCTATGGTAAGGGTTATTATACAAACAAAACGACCTGTGGTAAGCATTATTATACAAACAAAACGACCCGTGGTAAGTGTTATTATACAAAATAAACGAACCGTGGTAAGCATTATTATACAAAATAAACGACCCGTGGTAAGCATTATTTTACAAACAAAACGACCCGTGGTAAGCATTATTATACAAACAAAACGACCCGTGGTAAGTGTTATTATACAAAATAAACGACCCGTGGTAAGCATTATTATACAAACAAAAAGACCTATGGTAAGGGTTATTATACAAACAAAACGACCTGTGGTAAGCATTATCATACAAACATAACGACTTGTGGTAAGCATTATTATACAAACATAACGACTTGTGGTAAGCATTATTATACAAACATAACGACTTGTGGTAAACATTAATATACAAAATAAACGACCTGTGGTAAGGGTTATTATGCAAAATAAACGACCCGTGGTAAGCATTATTATACAAAATAAAAGACCCGTGGTAAGCATTATTATACAAACAAAACGACTTGTGGTAAGCATTATTATACAAACATAACGACTTGTGGTTAACATTAATATACAAAATAAACGACCGGTGGTAAGCATTATTATACAAACAAAACGACCTCTGGTAAGCATTATTATACAAACAAAACGACCTGTGGTAAGCATTATTATACAATCAAAACGACCCGTGGTAAGGGTTATTATACAAACAAAACGACCTGTGGTAAGGGTTATTATACAAACAAAACGATATCTGATAAATCTAACATTATCATACAAACTATTCCTTAGAATTTGTATGTTAATGTACGAGATACATGCGAGCCACGTTTTATTTCCCTGATGTTTCACCTCCTTGTGCGGTACTTCACTCAATACACACTCAGCCAGGCCATGCTTCTCTGATCGATTTACTGGTAGGTTTACCTTTGTTTTGACGTTTATAAGTGCGCAATATGATATTGAACGCTTATCATTAAAGACTAACAGTTTAGTCTGTATTTTCATCAGCTTATTTAAATATGCTAATTACCAAACAGTGTTGTAATCACACAGTATTTCAGAGTGAACCTCCTAGTCAAAATTGGAAAACCTGTTCAAAAGTTATACCCAGACATGAACAGGGCGGGTTAGCTTTGCTTTAATGTGTCTTTTTTGTAAAATATATATTGGAAACTAAATCACAAAATGAATATCAGTCCTAAACCTCCAGTTCACATCTACTTTTTGCGCTAAAATACCCGCACGGTCAGCATAAAGACTGTTGGTGACCTACTTTCCTGGAATTAACAAAGGTCACGACTTAGTAGTCATATTTATGTATTTAACCTTTGACCTGTTGTTAAATGTCAAGTGACCTAAATATAGTACACTTCACACCTTATGAAGGTGATCAATAACGGCATTTTTCAAGCTTCATTACGATATCGATATCGTGATTTAATAACTGAAAAAAAAACCTCTTTTCTTGAAATCAAGGTCACGTTGATGGCATTGCACTCCACAACTGTTTGTGTTGCATGCATACATAAGGTTCTTATTAAGATGTCCCAGAAAGAGGAACCATCATTAGTACAAGATGTGTCCCTTCATTTACAGAGAATACAAAAAGCAGAAAGCAAGCATAATTTCTTCATCGACGACACCTGCAGTGTCAATTAAGGTTCATATTATGTCCAGATAATGTTCCGTACTCAGGGTGAGAACAGGGGTAGGAGCCCTAGAGTCGTAGGTGTGGCGCTATACAACAAATATATATGTCATTCCGTGAAGGGTAGGAGCCCTAGAGTCGTGGGTATGGCGCTTTACTACAAATATATATGTCATTCCGTGAGGGATAGGAACCCTAGAGTCGTAGGTATGGCGCTATACCACAAATATATACGTCATTCCGTGAGGGGTAGGAACCCTAGAGTCGTAGGTATGGCGCTATACAACAAATATATACGTCATTCCGTGAGGGGTAGGAACCCTAGAGTCGTGATATGGCGCTATACCACAAATATATGTCATTCCGTGAAGGGTAGGAGCCCTAGAGTCGTAGGTATGGCGCTATACAACAAATATATATGTCATTCCGTGAAGGGTAGGAGCCTTAGAGTCGTAGGTATGGCGCTATACAACAAATATATATGTCATTCCGTGCAGGGTAGGAGCCCTAGAGTCGTAGGTATGGCGCTATACAACAAATATATGTCGTTCCGTGCAGGGTAGGAGCCCTAGAGTCGTAGATATGGCGCTATACAACAAATATATGTCATTCCGTGAGGGTAGTAGCCCTAGAGACGTAGGTATGGCGCTATACAACAAATATATGTCATTCCGTGCAGGGTAGGAGCCCTAGAGTCGTAAATATGGCGCTATACAACATATATATATATGTCATTCCGTGAAGGGTAGGAGCCCTAGAGTCGTAGGTATGGCTCTATAAAAATGGTGGTAAGTGACACATTATATAGGTTACTAAAGCTGACGCGAAGAATGGAAGAGGTATGAACCTAACAGTGTTTAAAGAGTCCGAATGTCCTTCTATAGAGCTTCTAGCCAATCACTTATGTTACATGAGTCGGAATGTCCTTCTACAGAGCTTCAAGCCAATCATTTATGTTAAATGAGTCAGAATGTCCTTCTATAGAGCTTCAGGCCAATCATTTATGTTAAATGAGTCAGAATGTCCTTCTATAGAGCTTCAAGCCAATCATTTATGTTAAATGAGTCCGAATGTCCCTCTATAGAGCTTCAAGCAAATCATTTATGTTAAATGAGTCAGAATGTCCTTCTATAGAGCTTCAAGCCAATCATTTTTGTTTAATGAGTCAGAATGTCCTTCTATAGAGCTTCAAGACAATCATTTATGTTTAATGAGTCTGAATGTCCTTCTATAAAACTTCAAGCCAATCATTTATTTATAATGGGTCTGAATGTCCTTCTATAGAGCTTCGAGCTTCAAGCCAAACATTTATGTTTAATGAGTCAGAATGTCCTTCTATAGACCTTCAAGCCAATCATTAATGTTTAATGAGTCTGAATGTCCTTCTATAGAGCTTCAAGCTTCAGGCCAAATATTTATGTTTAATGAGTTAGAATGTCCTTCTATAGAACTTCAAGCCAATCATTTATTCTTACTGATGTGCGCCAACGACATGGTACTATTAGCAGAAACTTCAGTATGATCATATATTGATAAATGGAATTTAAATGTGAATACAAATAAAACGAGAGTAAAAGTCTTTTGAAACGGTGGCATTTTAAATGACGAAGACAAATGGTATAAGAGAATGTGGAGGGTTTAATTATTAAGCAGTATGAATCAAATGTAATTAAAAATTCAGTAAACACAACAAACATTGCTGAACAAGGTAACAAAGACCATATCTGTAGTTGCAAATGTGTGCAGGAAAAACTGTTTTAATGTGGAAACACAACTTCATGTCTGTAACACAAACGTAACTAGACATCTAAATTATGGAGCTGAAGTTTGAGGGTTTCATAAAGCACCGGATAAAAAAGACGCATTTAAAACAGTTTTTCGTTGCTTGCATCTATACAAGATACATACATGCATTCACATATATTAATTGTAGAATAACAAACATAAAATATAACATAACATCATATTTTGTAGAATACCATGTAGAAATTGTAGCATGACATCGTAAATTGTAGCATATCATATATAACTACACTTCTTGTTACCTCCTAACCATGGTATTAACAATCATGTAACTACCGCTACACATGTTGATATTTAGTGACATGATATCACAATAGCTATACATGTTGATATTTAGTGACATGATATCACAATAGCTATACATGTTGATATTTAGTGACATGATATCACAATAGCTACACATGTTGATATTTAGTGACATGATATCACAATAGCTATACATGTTGATATTTAGTGACATGATATCACAATAGCTATACATGTTGATATTTAGTGACATGATATCACAATAGCTACACATGTTGATATTTAGTGACATGATATCACAATAGCTATACATGTTGATATTTAGTGACATGATATCACAATAGCTATACATGTTGATATTTAGTGACATGATATCACAATAGCTACACATGTTGATATTTAGTGACATGATATCACAATAGCTATACATGTTGATATTTAGTGACATGATATCACAATAGCTATACATGTTGATATTTAGTGACATGATATCACAATAGCTACACATGTTGATATTTAGTGACATGATATCACAATAGCTATACATGTTGATATTTAGTGACATGATATCACAATAGCTATACATGTTGATATTTAGTGACATGATATCACAATAGCTACACATGTTGATATTTAGTGACATGATATCACAATAGCTATACATGTTGATATTTAGTGACATGATATCACAATAGCTATACATGTTGATATTTAGTGACATGATATCACAATAGCTACACATGTTGATATTTAGTGACATGATATCACAATAGCTATACATGTTGATATTTAGTGACATGATATCACAATAGCTATACATGTTGATATTTAGTGACATGATATCACAATAGCTACACATGTTGATATTTAGTGACATGATATCACAATAGCTATACATGTTGATATTTAGTGACATGATATCACAATAGCTATACATGTTGATATTTAGTGACATGATATCACAATAGCTACACATGTTGATATTTAGTGACATGATATCACAATAGCTATACATGTTGATATTTAGTGACATGATATCACAATAGCTATACATGTTGATATTTAGTGACATGATATCACAATAGCTACACATGTTGATATTTAGTGACATGATATCACAATAGCTATACATGTTGATATTTAGTGACATGATATCACAATAGCTATACATGTTGATATTTAGTGACATGATATCACAATAGCTACACATGTTGATATTTAGTGACATGATATCACAATAGCTATACATGTTGATATTTAGTGACATGATATCACAATAGCTATACATGTTGATATTTAGTGACATGATATCACAATAGCTACACATGTTGATATTTAGTGACATGATATCACAATAGCTATACATGTTGATATTTAGTGACATGATATCACAATAGCTATACATGTTGATATTTAGTGACATGATATCACAATAGCTACACATGTTGATATTTAGTGACATGATATCACAATAGCTATACATGTTGATATTTAGTGACATGATATCACAATAGCTATACATGTTGATATTTAGTGACATGATATCACAATAGCTACACATGTTGATATTTAGTGACATGATATCACAATAGCTATACATGTTGATATTTAGTGACATGATATCACAATAGCTATACATGTTGATATTTAGTGACATGATATCACAATAGCTACACATGTTGATATTTAGTGACATGATATCACAATAGCTATACATGTTGATATTTAGTGACATGATATCACAATAGCTATACATGTTGATATTTAGTGACATGATATCACAATAGCTACACATGTTGATATTTAGTGACATGATATCACAATAGCTATACATGTTGATATTTAGTGACATGATATCACAATAGCTATACATGTTGATATTTAGTGACATGATATCACAATAGCTACACATGTTGATATTTAGTGACATGATATCACAATAGCTATACATGTTGATATTTAGTGACATGATATCACAATAGCTATACATGTTGATATTTAGTGACATGATATCACAATAGCTACACATGTTGATATTTAGTGACATGATATCACAATAGCTATACATGTTGATATTTAGTGACATGATATCACAATAGCTATACATGTTGATATTTAGTGACATGATATCACAATAGCTACACATGTTGATATTTAGTGACATGATATCACAATAGCTATACATGTTGATATTTAGTGACATGATATCACAATAGCTATACATGTTGATATTTAGTGACATGATATCACAATAGCTACACATGTTGATATTTAGTGACATGATATCACAATAGCTATACATGTTGATATTTAGTGACATGATATCACAATAGCTATACATGTTGATATTTAGTGACATGATATCACAATAGCTACAATTGTTGATATTTAGTGACATGATATCACAATAGCTATACATGTTGATATTTAGTGACATGATATCACAATAGCTATACATGTTGATATTTAGTGACATGATATCACAATAGCTACACATGTTGATATTTAGTGACATGATATCACAATAGCTATACATGTTGATATTTAGTGACATGATATCACAATAGCTACACATGTTGATATTTAGTGACATGATATCACAATAGCTATACATGTTGATATTTAGTGACATGATATCACAATAGCTACACATGTTGATATTTAGTGACATGATATCACAATAGCTATACATGTTGATATTTAGTGACATGATATCACAATAGCTACACATGTTGATATTTAGTGACATGATATCACAATAGCTATACATGTTGATATTTAGTGACATGATATCACAATAGCTACACATGTTGATATTTAGTGACATGATATCACAATAGCTATACATGTTGATATTTAGTGACATGATATCACAATAGCTACACATGTTGATATTTAGTGACATGATATCACAATAGCTATACATGTTGATATTTAGTGACATGATATCACAATAGCTACACATGTTGATATTTAGTGACATGATATCACAATAGCTATACATGTTGATATTTAGTGACATGATATCACAATAGCTACACATGTTGATATTTAGTGACATGATATCACAATAGCTATACATGTTGATATTTAGTGACATGATATCACAATAGCTATACATGTTGATATTTAGTGACATGATATCACAATAGCTACACATGTTGATATTTAGTGACATGATATCACAATAGCTATACATGTTGATATTTAGTGACATGATATCACAATAGCTACACATGTTGATATTTAGTGACATGATATCACAATAGCTATACATGTTGATATTTAGTGACATGATATCACAATAGCTACACATGTTGATATTTAGTGACATGATATCACAATAGCTATACATGTTGATATTTAGTGACATGATATCACAATAGCTACACATGTTGATATTTAGTGACATGATATCACAATAGCTATACATGTTGATATTTAGTGACATGATATCACAATAGCTACACATGTTGATATTTAGTGACATGATATCACAATAGCTATACATGTTGATATTTAGTGACATGATATCACAATAGCTACACATGTTGATATTTAGTGACATGATATCACAATAGCTATACATGTTGATATTTAGTGACATGATATCACAATAGCTACACATGTTGATATTTAGTGACATGATATCACAATAGCTATACATGTTGATATTTAGTGACATGATATCACAATAGCTACACATGTTGATATTTAGTGACATGATATCACAATAGCTATACATGTTGATATTTAGTGACATGATATCACAATAGCTACAGATGTTGATATTTAGTGACATGATATCACAATAGCTACAATTGTTGATATTTAGTGACATGATATCGTAATATCTGTACTTGTTGATATTTAGTGACATGATACACAATAGCTTTAGATGTTGATATTTAGTGACATGATATCACAATAGCTTTACATGTTGATATTTAGTGACATGATATCACAATACCTACACATGTTGATATTTAGTGACATGATATCGTAATATCTGTACTTGTTGATATTTAGTGACATGATATTCCAATAGCTATACATGTTGATATTTAGTGACATGATATCACAATAGCTTTACATGTTGATATTTAGTGACGTGATATCGTAATATCTGTACTTGTTGATAGTAAGGGACCAGGATATCACAATAGCTACAGATGTTTATATTTAGTGACCAGGATATCTCAATAGCTATACATGTTGATATTTAGTGACACGATATCTCAATAGCTATACATGTTGATATTTAGTGACACGGTATCACAATAGCTATACATGTTGATAATTAGTGACACGATATCTCAATAGCTATACGTGTTGATATTTAGTGACATGATATCTCAATAGCTCCACATGTTGATAGTTAGTGACATGATATCACAATGGTTATATGTGTGGTGCATTAACCAGGATATCACAATGGGTATATATGTGGTGCATTAACCAGTATATCACAATGGTTATATACGTGGTGTATTGACCAGGATATCGCAATGGTTATATATGTGGTGCACTGACCAGGATATCACAAAAATGGTGATTTAAATATGATGAAAGTTAAACATAGTAGATTTCAGATATGCGGTGCATTGACCAGGATATATCACAATGGTTATATAAGTGGTGCATTAACCAGGATATCACAATGGTTTTATATGTGGTGCATTAACCAGGATATCACAATGGTGATATATGCGGTGCATTGACCAGGATATCTCAATAGTTATATATGTGGTGTATTTACCAGGATATCACAATGGTGATATATGCGGTGCATTGACTAGGATATATCACAATGGTTATATAAGTGGTGCATTAACCAGGATATCACCATGGTTATATATGTGGTGTATAGACCAGGATATCACAATGGATATATATGTGGTGCATTGAACAGGATATCACAATGGTTAGATATGTGGTGTATTGACCAGTATATCACAATGGTTATATACGTGGTGTATTGACCAGGATTGATATCTCAATAGCTACACATGTTGATATTTAGTGACGTGATATAGTAATATCTGTACTTGTTGATAGTAAGGGACCAGGATATCACAATAGCTACAATTGTTTATATTTAGTGACATGATATCTCAATAGATACACATGTTGATATTGAGTGACATGATATCACAATACCTACACATGTTGATATTTAGTGACGTGATATCGTAATATCTGTACTTGTTGATAGTAAGGGACCAGGATATCACAATAGCTACAGATGTTGATATTTAGTGACATGATATTCCAATAGCTATACATGTTGATATTTAGTGAAATGATATCTCAATAGCTATGCATGTTGATATTTAGTGAAATGATATCTCAATAGCTATACGTGTTGATATTTAGTGACATGATATCTCAATAGCTATACATGTGATATCACAATACCTACAATTGTTGATATTTAGTGACATGATATAACAATAGCTACGGATGTTGATATTTAGTGACATGATATATCAATAGCTATGCATGTTGATATTTAGTGAAATGATATCTCAATAGCTATGCATGTTGATATTTAGTGACGTGATATCGTAATATCTGTACTTGTTGATATTTAGTGACATGATATAACAATAGCTACGGATGTTGATATTTAGTGACACGGTATCACAATAGCTATACATGTTGATAATTAGTGACACGATATCTCAATAGCTATGCATGTTGATATTTAGTGACGTGATATCGTAATATCTGTACTTGTTGATATTTAGTGACATGATATAACAATAGCTACGGATGTTGATATTTAGTGACATGATATTCCAATAGCTATACATGTTGATATTTAGTGACGTGATATAGTAATATCTGTACTTGTTGATATTTAGTGACATGATATTCCAATAGCTATACATGTTGATATTTAGTGACACTATATCTCAATAGCTATACATATTGATATTTAGTGACATGATATCTCAATAGATACACATGTTGATATTTAGTGACGTGATATCGTAATATCTGTACTTGTTGATAGTAAGGGACCAGGATATCACAATAGCTACAATTGTTTATATTTAGTGACATGATATCACAATATCTACAATTGTTGATATTTAGTGACATGATATATCAATAGCTATGCATGTTGATATTTAGTGACACTATATCTCAATAGCTATACATATTGATATTTAGTGACATGATATTCCAATAGCTATACATGTTGATATTGAGTGACATGATATCTCAATAGCTACACATGTTGATAGTTAGTGACATGATATCACAAAAGCTATACATGTTGATATTTAGTGACGTGATATAGTAATATCTGTACTTGTTGATAGTAAGGGACCAGGATATCACAATAGCTACAAATGTTTATATTTAGTGACCAAGATATCTCAAAAGCTATACATGTTGATATTTAGTGAAATGATATCTCAATAGCTATACGTGTTGATATTTAGTGACATGATATCACAATGGTTATATAAGTGGTGCATTAACCAGGATATCACAATGGGTATATATGTGGTGCATTAACCAGTATATCACAATGGTTATATACGTGGTGTATTGACCAGGATTGATATCTCAATAGCTACACATGTTGATAGTTAGTGACATGATATCACAATACCTACAATTGTTGATATTTAGTGACATGATATATCAATAGCTATGCATGTTGATATTTAGTGACATGATATCTCAATAGATACACATGTTGATATTTAGTGAAATGATATCTCAATAGCTACACATGTTGATATTGAGTGACATGATATCTCAATAGATACACATGTTGATATTTAGTGACACGGTATCACAATAGCTATACATGTTGATAATTAGTGACACGATATCTCAATAGCTATACATGTGATATCACAATACCTACAATTGTTGATATTTAGTGACATGATATCGCAATACCTACAATTGTTGATATTTAGTGACATGATATATCAATAGCTATGCATGTTGATATTTAGTGAAATGATATCTCAATAGCTATGCATGTTGATATTTAGTGACGTGATATCATAATAGCTTTGCATGTTGATATTTAGTGAAATGATATCTCAATAGCTATACATGTGATATCACAATACCTACACATGTTGATATTTAGTGAAATGATATCTCAATAGCTATGCATGTTGATATTTAGTGAAATGATATCTCAATAGCTACACATGTTGCTATTGAGTGACATGATATCACAATACCTACACATGTTGATATTTAGTGAAATGATATCTCAATAGCTATACATGTGATATCACAATACCTACAATTGTTGATATTTAGTGACATGATATAACAATAGCTACGGATGTTGATATTTAGTGACATGATATAACAATAGCTACGGATGTTGATATTTAGTGACACTATATCTCAATAGCTATACATGTTGATATTTAGTGAAATGATATCTCAATAGCTATACGTGTTGATATTTAGTGACATGATATCACAATATCTACAATTGTTGATATTTAGTGACATGATATCACAAAAGCTATACATGTTGATATTTAGTGACGTGATATAGTAATATCTGTACTTGTTGATAGTAAGGGACCAGGATATCACAATAGCTACAATTGTTTATATTTAGTGACATGATATCTCAATAGATACACATGTTGATATTGAGTGACATGATATCACAATGGTTATATCTCAATAGCTACACATGTTGATAGTTAGTGACATGATATCACAAAAGCTATACATGTTGATATTGAGTGACATGATATCACAATAGATACACATGTTGATATTGAGTGACATGATATCTCAATAGCTCCACATGTTGATAGTTAGTGACATGATATCACAAAAGCTATACATGTTGATATTGAGTGACATGATATCTCAATAGCTATACATATTGATATTTAGTGACATGATATTCCAATAGCTATACATGTTGATAATTAGTGACACGATATCTCAATAGCTATACGTGTTGATATTTAGTGACATGATATCACAATGGTTATATATGTGGTGCATTGACCAGGATATCACAAAAATGGTGATTTAAATATGATGAAAGTTAAACATAGTAGATTTCAGTGAAACGTAAAGAATTGTTGGATAAGTTTGACGTTTTTGTTTTGTATAAAGCTTATAGAAAATTGGTGTTTAGTGGTCTTGTAACAGATCAATTTGTTTTAGATACAATAACTAAAGAATAATATAATGTAAAAAAAAAATCTAGGTCGGATTTATATCTTTGTAACATATTAACTACTCTTATGTAAATCCTAACTTCACCAGACTAGCTATATTATGTTACGCATAATAATTTGAATGATCGTTTGAAACAATGTAAATACCTAGGATGCTCAGAGGCTGTTTAACTTTAATCAGTGCTTTGTGAAAATTTCAAACTATCGACGATAATAATCAGGGGCTTTCAAAGCAAAACAAATTCTCAATAAAAACATCAATATAATTTGCCGCAACCTCAATTTAACATAGGAAAGTGATATCAAATGTTTTATTTTTTCGTGGTAATATTTTAAATGTTCCTTGACCACTGGTTAACTGTAACCAACTTTTGATGTGGCCTGATGTGTTCGTGTCTTGGGTTAGAACTGTTCAGAGTTCCTACTGCCTAGCTCACTTGCTTCCTCGACTCAATAGTTCTCTATTGATGTTCGACAGAATTTCACAAGCGACATATCATTTTGCTTAGTTCACAGAGTCGTTTCATAAAGATTACAGACATTCTAATTAAGAATGTATTAGTGTTTCTCTTCACAACTCAAAACGCATCAATACGACAAAAAAATCCTACATGATCTTTGTAGATATCGTAAGCGTATTTTGGCTTAATATATATTTGAGTTTTCTTGAACCACCAAGCGACACAAATTAAATGGCCACTCGGTTAGAGAAATGAAATGACCACTTGGCAACAGATATTTAACAGATATGATTAGAGAAAGTCTATTGAGTGTTTATTTGTTGAGTTACTGATTCCAAAGGACAAGCAGGATAGCGAATATTTACAGACTGAGTATTGTCACCATGTCGACAAAATGGATATTATCTTAAGCACGAATAAATGACGGGTCATTAAGGCTGACAACTCACTGCTTACCTTGCTAGTGGTACATTGTTAGAGCAACAATTTCACAATCAGATAGATCATGTCAACAAACACAGCATATGTAAGTACTAATATAAACTATGACGCCAGCTTATATGTGATATGTCTTTTTGTAATGGGCGCCAAAATTGTATATGTTTACAGGTGGGCGACGCATTCTCCAACAAATACGGTGAGGACATAAACATTGATGGTGGGTCAAGGAGTTGGGGAGAAACGGACTAGGTCTGACGTCATCACAAACAAGACGGTACATACTTGATATTGTTACCGCGACAATGAAGAAGAAATGTACATAGAGGATTTGAACTTCCCTAATGGATTTGACCAGGGAAATCGGAAAACTTGCACACACAGATTTGTTTTTGTGACCAGGGAGAAGGGAACCTTCACCACAAAGGTTTGTTTTTGTGACCAGGGAGAGGGTAACCTTCACCACAAAGATTTGTTTTTGTGACCAGGGAGAGGGGAACCTTCACCGCAAAGATTTGTTTTAGTGACCAGGGAGAAGGGAACCTTCACCACAAAGATTTGTTTTTGTGACCAGGGAGAGGGGAACCTTCACCACAAAGATTTGTTTTTGTGATCAGGGAGAGGGGAACCTTCACCATAAAGATTTGAAATTGTAACCAGGGAGAGGGGAAAACTTAACCACAAAATTTGAAATTGTGAATAGTCAGAGGAAGGAAATCTTCTCAACAAAGATTTGATATTGTGACTAGGGAGATTGGAAAAATATACCACAAAGATTTGCTATTGTGAGCAGGTAGAGAGGAAACATTTACCACAGAGATTTGATTTTGTGACCAGGGAGAGGAAAAAAGCTTTACTTCAAAAACGACTTGATATTGTAACGAGGGTTTGCTAATGACACGAGCATACAAGACATGTGAGTAGATGGTACGGACATGTTCGGGAGCCTATTTCACTACAGAGAAGACAAATTGGACAGTACAAAGTGTAAACTTACAGGTGTGTGAGGGGGTTCCTCTTCTTCCTCGTTAAAGGTCAGCTCGGTACGTTCTCCACCCTGATATAAATTGAGATCCACCGACGGAGTATTCCTGGGGCTCCTGGTTTGGGCCGTACTGGGTCCGGACGATTGCTGACTGACCGGACGATTGGCCTTCCTTGACCTGATGGTCTGGATAATATCCCGGAAGGCTTCGTACTGGTCATTGTCATGTCCATTTTCTGAAATCGAACTGGCCGTGACTGATGCTTGCCTCTCACGACTAGTCATCCCTGTGTTATTTATTCTACTAATTTCTTTCCATCAACAAAGTGTCACTGTGGGGTACCTCCATCGCCAGACGTAAGTAAACTCCCTCAGTCACACAACATGGTATCGATCACATATAGATTATCTACACTTATAATTAAAAAAAGTGTATCGATTCAACTTCTTAACAAATTAAATGTTTTCACTGGAATGTAAATAAATGAAAGTATTCCCAAGGGGTATTAACTGTGTATTGTAAGTAGTCGATGTCGACTCTGCTACCGCTGTGTGCTGTATGTCGCCACTCCTCAGCTTGTGTACATTTATCAACGGCGCGGTTTTGGACTGAACGCCTTGTCACCTGTTTAATTATTAATAGGAGTAAAATACATTTTTAATGTAGGTGTCGATATTATACGCAATGATATGTGTTATAATCCATGGATTCGATCGCGTGAAAGCTTGCTATGATGCTATATCGAGCTAAACCACTGGTTCCCATGGTAGATACACTATAAACTAATTGACAATGACACTGTCAAGGAGATGGGAACCAGGGTACTTAATGGAGGGTGAAGGTGAATCCCAGTCTGGGAATACATCCCGTCATACACACGGTCTTCATGTAGACAGTTGACTAGGTGGTAGTGGCTCTTTAGATTTGTGTAAATATGGTATCAATCAGATAACAACAGTATATCACGATGTCAATGCCAGTAGATATGTTGTACACATCATGATTTGGTCACGATAACGAGTCAGTTTTAATAATCATTGGGGTACTCTCTCTTTTATTTCGATGGATCTTTGTTTTGTATCACTCGGGGCTTTTTATCAAGAGTGACTACTAGCTTCAACAATGTTATCCTTATGGGAATACACTCGTGTTTTAAATCAACCATATATACACAGCGGGTACTTAGTAGCATTAATCCAGTACATATACAATATAACATTAACTAATTGCAACAGCATTTATTTTTTGTTCTACACAACGATATTCATCATAATTACAAACATAAATCAATCCCTCGGGAAAGTGGTTTTTTTCACACTTATCGATCAAAGTAACTATCAAAATCACTTGTTTTCTAACTATTAAGTGTAATATCTGCATCTTGCGTAAGGTTGAGTATGGGAAATCAAATGGATCCAAACCAACTGAAAATACCGTAGACATTTGCTAAAATGTTGCATTAATGTTTTTGTTAAGGACGATGAGGGGGACGGGAACCGTTTATTTACCATCAGTAAAATTAAAATCCCTGAATTGGCAACTGGACGAGTGACCAAGTTTCTTCATTAAATTGTTGACAAAGAGTATAACGCTGTTACATTTGGCGCCCAACATGGGCCCCGTTACATGTTATTCTAGAATATACTTTAATTAACTTGTCGTTGTACATTTTGAATCAAGAAACGGAATGAGTTAACCATGTACACCGCAATTCACGAGTTAGGTTTGAGTCACAAGGAGAGTCGACCATTACAGTTTCAGCTTATTGAGACAACATTTCATTTAGTTGGAGAACTTACCAGCGAACGGACTGAGCTGAGGGTCCTTCAACATCACATTGGTTTGGGGTCTGTGTTTCCATCGTCACTCTGGGACATTTTCAAGCACATTTCTGCAAAAGAAAGAACTCATACAGTTAGCTATTGGAGTTCCAAGATGGCAAGGAAACCTTGGACGAGAAAATACCCCAGTTTGAGATCATTGCGGCTTTGCCCGATCAGTGGACGTAAACGTAAAAGGCGATGTACTTAGCCGGAAGCCTAATATTAGTTGTTTATATTATATTGCTAATATTACTAGTTTATAGATAGTTTCTCTAAGATTGCGAGATCTTTATACCAATTGACCGAGTTGAATCGCCAAGTTGTCTGGACGGAAGAATGTGAGACTGTTTTTGTAAACTGAAACAGGAAATGGTTCCAGTGCCGATTCTCGCATACCTCCAACAAAACAAGACTTTTTTGGTATACTGACGCAAGTGACACTGGATTCCGTGCAGTCCTCTTGTAGATACAACGGGAAAGGACCAAGTCACTGCTTCCAGAAGTCGGTCATCAGCCGCACTTAATCGGCCAGAGCGTTCATACGGTGTCACTAGGTGCGAGTTACTAGCATAACTCGTAAAAGCTGTTCGCCATTTTCATTGCTTCCGATATGACAGACATTTTAAGATTAGGACTGACCACAGTTCTCTCTGTCGGCTTAGATAATGTAACAGTCCAGAAGGCTCACTTGCTTGCTAGTTGGAAATTCTTTCCTTTATTGAATGTTTATTATAATACACCCAAAATACTTCTTAGGCAATACACCCATGGAAAGAGAATAATACAGAACATTATAGGTCCCATTACAACTATCGATGACGGTGCCCGGTTTACGTAAATCCAACTGCCAGTTTGGAGTACCTATGGTGATCCATTTGGATGAAGATACCTACTTTACGTAGGAATCACACTGCAAAATTACGTTCGGCCTAAAATATTGCTGCCCGTTTACTTCATGTTCGGTAAACAGATCCGGTGGACAATAGCTGCTTGTCTCCTGTGCTCATCGCGTTGCGAATACATTTAATGTAATTAATAGATTTGCCTATGAGTCTTGTACTAAACAATGATGCAACGAAAAAGAACTATGGTCACAATGAAGAATTCAACCAGTACTCCGAGGAGATGACTTCATGATGCTGTTTGTAAGAAGGGTATACGCCAAAAGTTTTAACAGCCTTGGAAGTGGGCACCAATATTGCACCCATTAGTGCCATAAGACGAACCATATCATTGGGCACCGGGGCTCTGTGTTCTAGACGGTGGACAATGGAGGACGATTTGCCCGTACGTCCGATTGTATTACCGACGGTGGACCATTGATGACGATACATTTGGATGATGGAAGCACAGACAAGGAACCATGACGGTCTGCCCTGACAACCGTAGGACGATGGAACACGATCGATGGCCTCTGAAAGCCGATATAGGATAGAGAAATCAGCAACGGAGTCAGGAATGAGTGAGTGATCTTTCCTTGATGCATATTTCTGAAACAAAACAATGAAAGTGCCGAGGGCACTCAGGGAAGCTGTGTATGAAGGATTCAAATGATGGAATAAAGGAGGTGGTATATCAGTACTGAATGGCAGTAAATAATAAAGAACATGTTGTTGAGTAAGGGTCATAATAGCCCATCCCTTAATTATAATTTTCAATAAAAATATATATAACAAGCATATAACAAGAGTATTGCTAAAACAATATAGGTCCCTAACTGGCTACCATAAGCAGTATAAAAATAAGTAACGATGACCTTGACCCAACAGCCCTGAAATTGAAACTTGTCTGATATTATGATCCTTAATTAATGTTTCAAATCGATGGAAATCCTTCAAGGAATGAAGCTGCTACAGCATAGACAATGATCTTTTTTAAAATAGTAACAGTGACCTTGACCGGACAACCCTGCAAACCAAAATTGTCCCGTAAGATTATGGGAAAGTTTACGATTAAATAAAAAATATTAATAAATAATTATGATATTATTATTACAATTTGTTATAATCATGATTAATTATACAAAAAATTAAAACGAGATTGTATTATTTCCAGTGCGTATAATCACGGACTTATGCAAGTCCCTTGTGTATCTCTCATTCTCTCGATATTGTAATGAAGGTTAAAGACCTATATAATTATTCAGTTTCTGGTTAATGTGAATAATATGTATATACGGTTTTAATTTTTGATGTTCAATATGCTACTTGTATTTTACTAATCGGGACATTATTTAGAGACTGTATTTGGAAGCTATTTACAAACTCGTTAGGCACAACTGCTGTCGCATTGGGAAGCTAATAAAAAAACTCGTTAGGCACAGCTACTTTAGTATAAGTCAACATTCTCTTTCACTTGGAGACTTTCCGTTGAGACAAAGAAAACACGAAGCCTACTTTATCAAGCTTCGTTCAACAAGTCGCGAGTATGATGGACAAGGGGAGAAAACTCTTATACACACACTTTAGAGTATTGGAATACGAGGCGTAGTAATTTGAACCAAATATAGTTCAGAACTTTCACCGATTGAAACGCCACTGTTAAAGATCTTGACGAATTTTCTTTGATTTGTTTGTCTTATACAGATATATTTTACCATACCATAGCATTGATCATATCATGAATTAATGAACACATTATCTAAAGATCTTTCGCGGAAGGGTTAAAGTGTTGTTGGGTTTTTTGGTGAAGAAATTATTCGGTCCAAAAAGCGTAGTAATTTGAGATTGATATAGTTCATGATGCTCACTGAAAAAAAATCGCCTTTTCGTAAAATTTAAAAAAAAAACAACTTTGATTTATTGATCGTTTTCATATGTATTTCATCATTTTATAGCATTGATCATACCATGGAATAATCAAGACAGCATTTAATGATCTTCCGCGGAAGAAGAAAGTCTGTTGATTGGTTTTGATTTGCCCAGGCTTGGCGAGGACTGCTATGAATGCTGTACACAGCGTCCAAAAACTGAATTGTAATTATCAAAATATTTCAATATAAAATAACAAATATTACAATCGATGACCTAGTCCCCTACATTCCGATTTGGTAATACCGTTACTTTAAATGCACAAAAAAATCCATTTTAATATTTGTAAACCATGCAAACAAGTAGAAAACAAACCCCGTGGTGTCGTTGATTCCAGCTCTGTGGGGTATATATGATCGATGTTGTCAATAAAGGTCGAATGTAAAATTGAAGCATTTGGCTAAGTTTTTCCTACCAACCCTGATAAGCTCATCAACAAATCCAGCTTCATATGAAAAACAAAAACAGGTCGGACAGAAGAGGGGCATAGTCTATTCCCATGAGAATGCATTCTGTCTGCTTGAAATTCTTGTCACCGAACTCCAAACAGATTTTATCATCCAGGAACTCAATCATTCTCAGTTTTGTCCTCAGTATATTTCATTTTTTGCCTTTGTGGTGCATTTCACACAATATGATCCAAAATAATTTACAACCATATATACATTTCTACTTAAATCTTTCTTAAAAAAAATTGCTCTCATAACAAGTGAACGCAGAAATTCCTTCATTTTTCCTTCCAAATACACGTGTATATGTACCTAGCTAATCCATGTAAATTGCTAACAAAAAGAAAGAAACAAATATGCATTTGTACGCTGTGTTTGCAAATGATTTATTGCACGAAGTAGAATCGTCCGGAAAATAAGGTTAATATCTCTATACAGGCTAAATATAGGCTTTGTGCTCGGTGACACTCCCGGGTTACAAAGCATGGTTACATGTTATGAACAATAATAATAACAAAGTGTCAACAGAAATAATTCTAACTCAAAGCGTCTCCTGCTTCATCGATGACACCCGCCATGAAAATCAATGTCAAATCCAAGTAATGTCACATCCTCACGCCGAGAGTTCGGGTAGTGACGACAAAACCACAAGGCACACTTGTAATCAAAACATAAAATGAAAACATCGACCTTCACATCATAGTAAGAAAAAGCATATTATTCTATGAGATATTGATGGCAACCATAAAACTTGTCCAAAATGTTCATCAACCAGCATGTTTGGATACCCTGTTTTGTAATCTTGTCGCTTAGCAGTCGACATCTGTCACGGAAATCTTGATATTCGGAGCAAGCTTTTGAGAACCTAATCAGCTGCGACATTTAACACCGTAGGTAGGGGGAAACGGGAATATTGCTATCAGGAAAGAGAAAGCTCACGGTCGGAAAGTAGTTACAGCTTAGTAGTAAGCCGTCACTGTTGGTTATGTTTTAGGTAAATATCGAGGAAAGGCTGAAGTAGTAGAGTCTGTAGTGTTCTCGATTTTCAGCTCAGGAGAGAACAGTAAGTACCAGTGATGTGGTCATTTGTGTTATTTGGCCAGTAATCGATATATTTGAATGTGAAATTAAAGGGCTTTCCAAGGTTTTTGTTACCAGTCCTGATAAGTACATCAATACATTCAGCTTCAAATGTAAACAAAAACAAGTCGGCCAGAAGAGGATCACCCTTTGTTCAAATAGGAATGCCTCCTTTCTGCTGGTAAATCTTGCCACCGGACTCCACATAGATTCTGTCAACTAGAGCTCAACCATTCTCAGTATATCACAAAATATGCTCCAAAATAATTTCCAATCATATATTTATACCGCCGTTCGCCTATTTTGGAAAGAAAATTTCGCATAATCAGAGAACGAAGGCGTTCCTTCAGTTTGGTATGAACATTTAAGTAGAGTAAGCGGTTAAAGTTTGGATCGTTTAACTTTTATCAAAAGAACTTCTCTGAATTCTTCAAAATCCACATTCCATTTTTTCGAAATTATGTCTATTTTATCATAAATAATGTTCTTTTTACAAATTATAGTAGTGATTACACATCTACCGAAGCGTATAAATGTCTTGAACCTCGACTCATTTATTGTCTAAATGACTTGCCAGTGAGCTTTATCTCTGATATTGTGAGAATACGCAAATATATTCTCCATTATGTAAACGATTGACGTGTTTTTTCCTAACAAAACAATGAGGTGGTAGTTTGTGAATAAATCCGTCGATAATTGGGAAGAACTGATGATGTATGATTAGTCGTATAAATTTTATCTTTGCTTGTGTATAATATGATTTGTCCACATCTTTGTCTATTATATGATTTGTCAACATCTTTGTCTATTATATGATTGGTCCACATCTTTGTCTAGTATATGATTTTTCCACATCTTTGTCTATTATATGATTTGTCCACCTCTCTGTCTATTATATGAATTGTCAACATCTTTGTCTATTATATGATTGGTCCACATCTTTGTCTAGTATATGATTTGTCCACATCTCTGTCTTTTATATGATTTGTCCCCATCTTTGTCTAGTATATGATTTTTCCACATCTTTGTCTATTATATGATTGGTCCACATCTTTGTCTAGTATATGATTTTTCCACATCTTTGTCTATTATATGAATTGTCAACATCTCTGTCTAGTATATGATTTGTCCACATCTCTGTCTATTATATGATTTGTCCACCTCTCTGTCTATTATATGAATTGTCAACATCTTTGTCTATTATATGATTGGTCCACATCTTTGTCTAGTATATGATTTGTCCACATCTCTGTCTTTTATATGATTTGTCCCCATCTTTGTCTATTATATGAATTGTCCACATCTTTGTCTATTATATGAATTGTCCACATCTCTGTCTAGTATATGATTTGTCCACATCTTTGTCCATTATATGATTTTTCCACATCTTTGTCTATTATATGAATTGTCAACATCTTTGTCTATTATATGATTGGTCCACATCTTTGTCTAGTATATGATTTGTCCACATCTCTGTCTATTATATGATTTGTCCACATCTCTGTCTAGTATATGATTTGTCCACATCTCTGTCTTTTATATGATTTGTCCACATCTTTGTCGAGTATATGATTTGTCCACATCTCTGTCTTTTATATGATTTGTCCCCATCTTTGTCTATTATATGAATTGTCCACATCTTTGTCTAGTGCATGATTTGTCCACATCTCTGTCTTTTATATGATTTGTCCCCATCTTTGTCTATTATATGAATTGTCAACATCTTTGTCTATTATATGATTGGTCCACATCTTTGTCTAGTATATGATTTTTCCACATCTTTGTCTATTATATGATTTGTCCACATCTCTGTCTTTTATATGATTTGTCCACATCTTTGTCTATTATATGATTCGTCCACATTTTTGCGTTGAAGTAGGCTGAACTCTACAGCACAACAGAGAATGTGTTTATTAGGTTCACAGCATAAGACTATTTTTTTTATATAAATTCAATTGTGTATTTATTTTTTGTCGGATTATAAATAAATCAATGCAATGCCTGGCAGGATATTCTATTACAAAATATATAAATTTAATTACAAAAAACTTGTATCATTTTGGTTACAATTATTGCTTCGTGTTCATATACATTTTTTAAGATATGTACAAGTAATTATAAATTAAATCTACATTAAATATGTACATGTATACATGTTTACGTAATTCTTAAATTAAGAGGAAATAAAGAGTTAATAATGAAGACAAAATACACCTGTATCTGCTCGCAAATCTAAAGTCTAGGAAAGTACGTTTACACCTCATTTTATTCTTTATATTGCCATCAGCATTGGGTCATGACGTTGATGAAGCGCGTGTTTTAATGAATGTGAATAAGCATCGACAAAGATAACATACGAGATATTCTTACTCTGGGTAACTGTATTCAAGTGTATTAGACGACCCACGTGACGGAAACTTTCCGTCTGTATCACGACATGTCACTTTTGTCAATTGATAAATTAAATGGTCACGGATAACAAATAGCAGCGCAGACGTCATTTGCACGTGCAAGCTTCCTGTGCCCTGGACGTCAGCATTGTATGAGGCACAAACGCGCGAAACATAAAACACAATTAATACGCCTTCTATAAAAAATCAAATTAAACATTTAACTCACGAAACGACACGATCAATTAGACGGTAGCCACTGTTAAGGCAACAGTTTCCTTATGTACAAATCACACAGGGTAAATATATAACAATAAAGAGATTGTTAATTCTATGGTCGATGGAGAATGAGCTAAATAGAGCTTGCCACATGAGGTTCATTCAATACTTGCCAAAAGGCTAAACAAGCCTCGTTTTAGCGTTTCAATTATATATTTAGCACTTCCGGGTACTTCCGGAGGATCTCTTACTGTATGGTATAGATTAATTTAAAAATATGGATCTATGTATGATTCCGTTTTATACCAAGCAATATTTTTGAATTCTCACGGGAAATAAAATCTGTCGTTTCAATCTGGTTTCACATCTTATGTTTTTGAAACGTACTCTAAATTTGACAATATGTTTGTCTGATGAAAACGTGCTGAATACGGAATTGAGATTGAAATGCATGGTTTCATACACCCATTTCTTTTTTGTTTTTTGTATGTTTACTTCCCTTTCCCAAAATCCAATTCTTTCACAATAATACTTGTATATCAATCTACTAAGGAGGTTTGTACTGATCTGATGTCTTCGTTAAAAAACATACAGAATATATCATTGAAAATAATCGTGAACAATTAACGCAGTGACAGTATAAGATATAGGACACGGTAAAATGAGACGTCGACTAAGTATATATATATGTCATGTAATAGTTGTCAACCCATATTGAAAAGAACGAAACTGAATATCCATAGATATTTAGTTCAAAAGTAAGTTTGTATTCTTTTTCATTTCTATGTTAAGATTCGAAAACTATTAACTCTGCATTACTTGCTTTTACCACACCTGTGAGATGGGATCGATTTGTTATGTTCCACAAAGGAACGTGGTAGAAAAAAACAATACATCAAAATAAATTATGAAGACATCATACAAAGATTTGTATGATGGGGTGCATCCTAGTGATGTGCTGTCAAATAAATGGTATTATTTCATGTGTTTGTCTGTCGCTAGTGACATAGAAGTAAAACGAGCAATTCAATTTGAAGAAGCAATAAATGATACTGACTTCAATTTCAATGAAAATGAATCTTGGAATACATGCAGCAAATTCCATTTTGTATATATATAAGTGCGGTGGGTGTGTATATATATAATTGCGGTGGGTGACATGCCAGTCGCTAACTGCATGTTTTAACTCATCTGAACCAGGGAAATTCCTGATCAAAGTTTGTCATCCATTTCTTTATTTTTGTGTTAGTAAACTTTTAGCATGTTTTACTTCCCAAGAACTTAAGACAATTTTTAACCAATCTTGGTCAAAAAGCATTCTTGTGTTATTTTGTATAAAATTAAGATAAAATTCCATATATATACATATTTCATCATGAATTCAGCTAAATAGAAGCATATCCTATCATTTTGTCAATGTTATAACAACAAGAACAACCTGGAAAGGAAGCATGGTAATTTCGTGTGTTAAATATTTTGTTTCTTTCTAATTCAGCGACAATTTTCAAGAGGCCTAGCTATACAAGTTTTTCCAGTCTTCCATCAAACTCAAATAATATAATAATAATATACAACATTTGACATAGCGCCCTATCTAGCTAACATAAGCCACTCTAAAGCGCTTTACAGTACATAGATATACAATTTTATACAGTCAATACAATTAGCATATATATTAATCAATACAATATTAAGGAGGAATTTGCAGGAGCTGCCTTATCAGGCGCTAACTACTAGTCCTATGCCACCTGGCTAATATCTCCTTATGTGTGTATGCCTGTGTGTGTGCTGGAGATGTATTGTGTTCTGTTTGTAGTGGGACCGTGCTTCCAACGGTATCATTTATAGTGCCACCTCACTTGAATGCTACAGCACAGATACCGCAACACCCACCCCAGACCATTTTATACTCCACCTTGGTTGTTTGAGTTGTGTGGGCAGGAGAAAAACACTTTCTCTAATATTCCATGCGTACGGCGACTTCGGGGATCGAACCCCGGCCGCCTGCTTGGAAAGCCGGAGTGTTAACCACTCGACAATCCGCCCATAAACGTTTCAAAGTCAAGACAAACTGAATCTGGAGGTTTTCAAGGTAATTTTTTTTATATGATCATAATTACTTAAAACAAATGCATTATATACACTAAATGCATTTTAAGAATTACATTTCTTGTCTGTTTTGGAGGGGGCTTTATGGCCCCTACTGTGTGTAAAGCCACTGCTACAGTACACTACAATCAAGACAGGAAACCAAACTGTAATATACACTGTATAGCTATACATATAACATTTAACATATCACTCAATGCTTGAAAGTTTACAATCTCAGTCTCTGACATGCTTTATAAAATGTGATCACTGTGTCTCAGTCACTGACATGCTTTACAAAACGTGATCACTGTGTCTCAGTCACTGACATGCTTTATAAAATGTGATCACTGTGTCTAAGTCACTGACATGCTTTAAAAAACGTGATAATTTGTCTCAGTCACTGATATGCTTTATAAAACGTGATAATTTGTCTCAGTCACTGACAGGCTTTATAAAACGTGATCACTGTGTCTCAGTCACTAACATGCTTTATAAAACGTGATCATTGTCTCAGTCACTGACATGCTTTATAAAACGTGATCACTGTGTCAGTCAGTGACAGGCTTTATAAAACGTGATCATTGTGTCCCAGTTACTGACATGCTTAATAAAACTTGATTATTTGTCTCAGTCACTGACATGCTTTATAAAACGTGATAATTTGTCTCAGTCACTGACATGCTTTATAAAACGTGATCACTGTGTCAGTCAGTGACAGGCTTTATAAAACGTGATCATTGTGTCCCAGTTACTGACATGCTTAATAAAACTTGATTAGTTGTCTTTAGTCACTGACAGGCTTTATAAAATTTGATCACTGTGTCTAAGTCACTGATATGCTTTATAAAACGTTATCACTGTGTCAGTCAGTGACAGGCTTTATAAAACGTGATCATTGTGTCCCAGTTACTGACATACTTAATAAAACTTGATTATTTGTCTCAAGTCACTGACAGGCTTTATAAAATTTGATCACTGTGTCTCAGTCACTGATATGCTTTATTTAATTTGATCACTGTGTCTCAGTCACTAACATGCTTTATAAAACGTGATCATTGTCTCAGTCACTGACAGGGATTATAAAACGTGATCACTGTTTCTCAGTCACGGCCATTCTTTATAAAACATGATCATTTGTCTCAGTCACCGACATGTTTTATCAAATGTGATCATTGTGTTTCAGTCACTAACATGCTTTGGCGTGACTTGATATACTTGTTTAACAGGAAAGAGAATAGTGTGCTTCCACCGGGGATCGAACCCTCAATCTCGAGGTTCCTAGCCGGACGCTCTACCCCTGAGCTAAAGGGAAATTCCCCCTAGCGCGAAGCTAGAAGGCGCCCTTAATCCTATGTACAATTGACCCCTGCCACACTACTCCACCCTTTTTAAATGTGTTCGCCCTCGAACAACCCAACCCAGGTTCTAACTCCCTGTCACTACAGAGAGGGCCACAGACACCATTTGTAACAGGAAAGAGAATAGAGTGCTTCCACCGGGGGTCGAACTCTCGATCTCCAGGGTCCTAGTCGGCCGCTCTACCACTGAGCTAAAGGGAAATTCCCCCTAGCGCGAAGCTAGAAGGCGACCTCAATCCTATGTACAATTGAACCCTGCCACACTTGATTACTCCTCCCTCGCACTGACACGAGAGACTTGATTATTCCCCACACTGACACGCCAGACTTGATTACTCCCCACACTGACACGACAGACTTGATTACTCCCAACACTGACATGACAGACTTGATTACACCTTGCACTGACACGACAGACTTGATTACTCCTCGCACTGACACGACAGACGTGATTACTCCTCACGCTGACACGACAGACTTGATTATTCCTCGCACTGACATGCCAGACTTGATTACTCCTCGCACTGACACGAGAGACTTGATTATTCCCCACACTAACACGACAGACTTGATTACTCCTCGCACTGACACGACAGACTTGATTACTCCTCACGCTGACACGACAGACTTGATTATTCCTCGCACTGACATGCCAGACTTGATTACTCCTCACACTGACAAGACAGACTTGATTATTCCCCACACTGACACGACAGACTTGATTACTCCTCACACTGACAAGACAGACTTGATTACTCCC
>NW_018406024.1:39388-39999 GCF_002113885.1 Mizuhopecten yessoensis
TCTCGCACTGACAAAATTGACTTGATTACTCCTAACACTGACACGACAGACTTGATTACTCCTCACACTGACATGACAGACTTGATTACTCACAACACTGACATGACAGACTTGATTACTCCAAACACTGACATGACAGACTTGACTACTCCCCACACTGACATGACAGACTTGATTACTCCCCACACCTGACACGACACACTTGATTACTCCCCACACTGACATGACACACTTGATTACTCCTCGGACTGACACGACAGACTTGATTACTCCCCACACTGACATGACAGACTTGATTACTCCAAACACTGACATGACAGACTTGACTACTCCCCACACTGACATGACAGACTTGATTACTCCAAACACTGACATGACAGACTTGACTACTCCCCACACTGACATGACAGACTTGATTACTCCCCACACCTGACACGATACACTTGATTACTCCCCACACTGACATGACACCCTTGATTACTCCTCGGACTGACACGACAGACTTGATTACTCCCCACACTGACATGACAGACTTGATTACTCCCCACATTGACATGACAGACTTGAATACTCCTCGCACTGACACGACAGACTTGATTACTCCTCGCACT
>NW_018406025.1:0-251 GCF_002113885.1 Mizuhopecten yessoensis
CTAAGGCAGGTCTGACCAGTTATAGATATGTTAAAGCTATAGACACGTGTAATTCTAAGGCATGTCTTACCAGTTATAGATATGTTATAGCTATAGACAGGTGTAACTCTAAGGCAGGTCTGACCAGTTATAGCTATAGACACGTGTAACTCTAAGACAGGTCTGACCAGTTATAGCTATGAACAGGTGTAACTCTAAGGCAGGTGTGACCAGTTATAGCTATAGACAGGTGTAACTCTAAGGCAGGTCTA
>NW_018406025.1:1648-2056 GCF_002113885.1 Mizuhopecten yessoensis
GCCAGTTATAGCTATAGACACGTGTAACTCTAAGAGAGGTCTGACCAGTTATAGCTATAAACAGGTGTAACTCTAAGGCAGGTCTGACCAGTTATAGCTATAGACAGGTGTAACTCTAAGGCAGGTCTAACCAGTTATAGCTATAGACAGGTGTAACTCTAAGGCAGGTCTGACCAGTTATAGCTATNTCTAAGGCAGGTCTGACCAGTTATAGATATGTTATAGCTATAGACAGGTGTAACTCTAAGGCAGGTCTGACCAGTTATAGCTATAGACAGGTGTAACTCTAAGGCAGGTCTGACCAGTTATAGATATGTTATAGCTATAGACAGGTGTAACTCTAAGGTAGGTCTGACCAGTTAAAGCTATAGACACGTGTAATTCTAAGGCAGGTCTGACCAGTTATAG
>NW_018406026.1:0-251 GCF_002113885.1 Mizuhopecten yessoensis
AGTATGACGAGCGGGACAGAAATAGTATACAGTAAGAGTATGTGGTGCGGGACAGAAATAGTATACATTTAGAGTATGACGAGCGCGACAGAAATAATACACAGTTAGAGTATGTGGAGCGGGACAGAAATAGTATACAGTTAGAGTTTGTAGAGGGAACAGAAATTGTTAACAGTAAGAGTATGACGAACGGGACAGAAATAGTCTACAGTTAGAGTATGTAGAGGGGACAGAAATAGTAAACAGTAAGA
>NW_018406026.1:5039-5526 GCF_002113885.1 Mizuhopecten yessoensis
ATAGGGTATGAACAGCAGGACAGAAATAGTATACAGTTAGAGTATGACGAGCGGCACAGAAATAGTATACCGTTAGAGTATGTAGAGCGGGCCAGAAATAGTATACAGTTAGAGTATGAGGAGGGGACGGAAATAGTATACAGTTAAAGTATGTGGAGCGGGACAGAAATAGTATACAGTTAGAATATGTAGAGGGGACAGAAATAGTATACCGTTAGAGTATGTAGAGCGGGCCAGAAATAGTATACAGNCGAGCGGGACAGAAATAGTATACAGTTAGAGTATGTGGAACGGGACAGAAATAGTATACAGTTAGAGTATGTAGAGGGGACAGAAATAGTTAACAGTAAGAGTATGACGAGCGGGACATAAATAGTAAACAGTTAGAGTATGTGGAACGGGACAAAAATAGTATACAGTTAGAGTATGACGAGCGGGACATAAATAGTATACAGTTAGAGTATGTGGAACGGGACAGAAATAGTAT
>NW_018406026.1:6767-7223 GCF_002113885.1 Mizuhopecten yessoensis
TAGTATGACGATCGGGACAGAAATAGTATACAGTTAGAGTATGTGGAGCGGGACAGAAATAGTAAACAGTAAGAGTTTGTAGAGCGGGACAGAAATAGTAAACAGTTAGAGTATGAAGAGCGGGACAGAAAGAGTTAACAGTAAGAGTATGACGAGCGGGACAGAAAGAGTTAACAGTAAGAGTATGACGAGCAGGACAGAAATAGTATACAGTTAGTGTAAGACGAGCGGGACAGAAATAGTATAC
The DNA here is from genome assembly GCF_002113885.1 of Mizuhopecten yessoensis. NCBI lineage: Eukaryota > Metazoa > Mollusca > Bivalvia > Pectinida > Pectinidae > Mizuhopecten > Mizuhopecten yessoensis. Next base: position 7,015 of record NW_018406026.1, read on the forward strand.
ACTTAGAGTATGACGAGCGGGACAGAAATATTATACAGTTAAAGTATGTGGAGCCGGATAGAAATAGTATACAGTTAGTGTAAGACGAGCGGGACAGAAATAGTATACAGTTAGAGTATGTAGAGCGTGACAGAAATTGTATACAGTTAGAGTATGACGAGCGAGACAGAAATAGTATACAGTTAGAGTATGACGCGCTGAACAGAAAT
>NW_018406026.1:11858-31207 GCF_002113885.1 Mizuhopecten yessoensis
TTTGGAGTATGTAGAGGGGACAGAAATAGTTAACAGTAAAAGTATGACGAGCAGGACAGAAAAAGTATACAGTTAGGGTATGCGGAGCGGGACAGAAATAGTATACAGTTAGAGTGTGCAGAGCGGGACAGAAACAGTATACAGTTAGAGTATGACGAGCGGGACAGAAATAGTATACTCTTAGAGTATGACGAGCGGGACATGAATAGTATACAGTTAGAGTATGTGGAACGGGTCAGAAATAGTATACAGTTAGAGTATGTAGAGGGGACATAAATAGTTAACAGTAAGAGTATGACGAGCGGGACGGAAATAGTATACAGTTAGGGAATGAGGAGCGGGACATAAATAGTAAACGGTGTGAGTATGACGAGCGGGCCAGAAATAGTATACAGTTAGAGTATGTAGAGGGGACATAAATAGTTAACAGTAAGAGTATGACGAGCGGGAGGGAAATAGTATACAGTTAGAGTATGACGAGCGGGACAGAAATAGTATACAGTTAAAGTATGTGGAGCCGGATAGAAAAAGTATACAGTTAGAGTAAGACGAGCGGGAGAGAAATAGTATACAGTTAGAGTATGACGAGCGGGACAGAAATAGTATACAGTTAAAGTATGTGGAGCCGGATAGAAAAAGTATACAGTTAGAGTAAGACGAGCGGGAGAGAAATAGTATACAGTTAGAGTATGTAGAGGGGACAGAAATAGTAAACAGTAAGAGTATGTAGAGCGGGGCAGAAAAAGTATACAGTTAGAGTATGAGGAGGGGACGGAAATAGTATACAGTTAGAGTATGACGAGCGGGAAAGAAATAGTATACAGTTAGAGTTTGCAGAGAGGGACAGAAATAGTATACAGTTAGAGTATGAAGCGCTGGACAGAAATAGTATACAGTTAGAGTATGTAGAGGGGACAGAAATAGTATACAGTTAGAGTATGTAGAGCGGGGCAGAAATAGTAAATAGTTAAAGTATGTGGAGCCGGACAAAAATAGTATACAGTTAGAGTATGACGAGCGGGACAGAAATAGTATACAGTTAGAGTTTGCAGAGAGGGACAGAAATAGTATACAGTTAGAGTATGTAGAGCGGGACAGACATAGTTAACAGTTAGAGTATGACGAGCGGGACAGAAATAATATACAGTTAGAGTATGTGGAACGGTACAGAAATAGTATACAGTTAGAGTATTACGAGCGGGACAGAAATAGTATACAGTAAGAGTATGAAGAGTATGACGAGCGGGACAGAAATAGTATACGGTTAGGGTATGAGGAGCGGGACATAAATAGTAAACAGTTAGAGTATGTAGAGCGGGACAGAAATAGTATACAGTTAGAGTATGTGGAACGGGACAGAAATAGTATACAGTTAGATTATGAAGAGGGGACAAAAATAGTTAACAGTAAGAGTATGACGAGCGGGACAGAAAAAGTTTACAGTTAGGGTATGAGGAACAGGGAACAGAAATAGTATACAGTTAAAGCATGAGGAGCCGGACAAAAATAAAATACAGTTAGAGCATGACGAGCGGGACAGAAATAGTTAACAGTTAGAGTATGACGAGCGAGACAGAATTAGTATACACTTAGTGTATGACGAGTGGGATAGGAATAGTATACAGTTAGAGTATGCACAGGGAACAGAAATAGTATACAGTTAAAGTATGTGGAGCCGGACAGAAATAGTATACAGTTAGGGTATAAGGAGCGGGACATAAATAGTAAACAGTTAGAGTATGTAGGGCGGGCCAGAAATAGTATACAGTTAGAGTAGGTAGAGGGGACAGAAATAGTATAAAGTTAGAGTATGTGGAACGGGACAGACATTGTATACAGTTAGATTATGAAGAGGGGACAAAAATAGATAACCGTAAGAGTATGACGAGCGGGACAGAACTAGTTAACAGTAAGTGTATGACGAGCAGGACAGAAATAGTATGCAGTTAGAGTATGACGAGCGGGACAGAAAGAGTTAACAGTAAGAGTATGACGAGCAGGACAGAAACAGTATACAGTTAGGGTATGAGGAGCGGGACAGAAATAGTAAACAGTTAGAGTATGTGGAGCGGGATACAAATAGTATACAGTAAGAGTATGAGGAGGGGCCGGAAATAGTATACAGTTAGAGTTTGTAGAGGGGACAGAAATAGTAAACAGTAAGAGGATGTAGAGCGGGACAGAAATAGTTAACAGTTAGAGTATGACGAGCAGGACAGAAACAGTATTAGTATACAGTTAGAGTATGTAGAGGGGACAAAAATAGTATACAGTTAGAGTATGATTAATAGTTAGAGTATGTGGAGCGGGACAGATATAGTTAACAGTTAGAGTATGAAGAGCGGGACAGAAATAGTAAACAGTAAGAATATGACGAGCGGGACAGAAATAGTTAACAGTAAGAGTATGATGAGATAATATACAGTAAGAGTATGTAGAGGGGACAGAAATAGTATACAGTTACAGTATGTGGAGCCGGACAAAAATAGTATACAGTTAGAGTATGAGGAGGGGACGGAAATAGTGTACAGTTAGAGTATGACGAGCAGGACAGAAATAGTATGCAGTTAGAGTATGTGGAGCGGGACTGAAATAGTATACAGTTAGAGTATGGGGAGCGGGACAGAAATAGTATACAATTAGAGTATGCAGAGCGGGACAGAAATAGTATACAATTAGAGTATGCAGAGCGGGACAGAAATAGTATACACTAAGAGTATGAAGAGCAGGATAGAAATAGTTAACAGTTAGAGTATGACGAGCAGGACAGAAATAGTATGCAGTTAGAGTATGACGAGCGGGACAGAAAGAGTTAACAGTAAGAGTATGACGAGCGGGACAGAAACAGTATACAGTTAGGGTATGAGGAGCGGGACATAAATAGTAAACAGTTAGAGTATGAAGAGCGGGACAGAAATAGTAAACAGTTAGAGTATGTAGGGCGGGCCAGAAATAGTATACAGTTAGAGTATGAACAGGGAACAGAAATAGTATACAGTTAAAGTATGTGGAGGGGACAGAAATAGTATACAGTGAAAGTATGTGGAGCCGGACATAAATAGTATACAGTTAGAGTATGGGGAGCGGGACAGAAATAGTATACATTTAGAGTATGACGAGCGGGACAGAACTAATTAACAGTAAGAGTATGACGAGCACAGAAAGAGTTAACAGTAAGAGTATGACGAGCAGGACAGAAACAGTATTAGTATACAGTTAGAGTATGTAGAGGGAACAGAAATAGTTAACAGTTAGAGTATGTGGAGCGGGGTGGAACGGGACAGAAATAGTATACAGATGTAGAGGGGACAGAAATAGTAAACAGTAAGAGTATGACGAGCGGGAGAGAAATAGTATACAGTTAGGGTATGAGGATCGGGACAGAAATAGTATACAGTTAGATTATGATTAGCGGGACAGAAATAGTATACAGTAAGAGTATGAGGAGGGGCCGGAAATAGTATACAGTTAGAGTATGTTTAGCGGGCCAGAAATAGTATACAGTTAGAGTTTGTAGAGGGGACAGAAATAGTAAACAGTAAGAGTATGTGTTAGAGTATGACGAGCGGGACAGAAAAAGTTTACAGTTAGGGTATGAGGAACAGGGAACAGAAATAGTATACAGTTTAAGCATGAGGAGCCGGACTAAAATAGAATACAGTTAGAGAATGATTAGCGGGACAGAAATAGTATACAGTTACAGTATGTGGAGCCGGTCAAAAATAGTATACAGTTAGAGTATGGGGAGCGGGACAGAAATAGTATACATTTAGAGTATGTGGAGCGGGACAGAAATAGTATACAGTTAGAGTATGTACAGGGAACAGAAATAGTATACAGTTAAAGCATGAGGAGCCGGACTAAAATAGTATACAGTTAGAGTATGATTAGCGGGACAGAAATAGTATACAGTTAGAGTATGTGGAGCGGGACAGAAATATGAGGAGCCGGACTAAAATAGTATACAGTTAGAGTATGATTAATAGTTAGAGTATGTGGAGCGGGACAGAAATAGTATGCAGTTAGAGTATGACGAGCGGGACAGAAATAGTATACATTTAGAGTATGTGGAGCGGGACAGAAATAGTAAACAGTAAGAGTATGTAGAGCGGGACAGAAATAGTATACAGTTAGAGTATGACGAGCTGGACAGAAATAATATACAGTTAGAGAATGACGAGCTGGACAGAAATTATATACAATTAGAGTATTTAGAGCGGGACAGAAATAGTAAACAGTTTGAGCATGTAGAGGGGACAGAAATAGTATACAGTTAGAGTATGTGGAGGGGACAGAAATAGTATACAGTAAGAGTATGACGAGCTTGACAGAAATAGTTAACAGTAAGAATATGACGAGCGGGACAGAAATAGTATACAGTTAGAGTATGACGAGCGGGACAGAAATAGTATACAGTTAGAGTATGTAGAGGGGACAGAAATAGTTACCAGTAAGAGTATGACGAGCGGGACAGATATAGTATACAGTTAGGGTATGAGGAGCGGGACATAAATAATATACAGTTAGAGTATGACGAGCGGGACAGAAATAGTATACACTTAGAGTATGACGAGCGGGACAGAAATAGTATACAATTAGAGTATGACGAGCGGGACAGAAATAGTATATAGTTAGAGTATGTGGAACGGGACAGAAATAGTATACAGTTAGAGTATGTAGAGCGGGACAGAAATAGTAAACAGTTAGAGTATGACGAGCGGGACAGAAGCAGTATACAGTTAGATTATGTAGAGGGGACAGAAATAGTATACAGTTAGAGTATGTAGAGGGGACAGAAATAGTTAACAGTAAGAGTATGACGAGCGGGACAGAAATAGTATACACTTAGAGTATGACGAGCGGGACCGAAATAGTATACAGTTAGAGTATGTAGAGGGGACAGAAATAGTATACAGTTAGAGTATGTAGAGCGGGGCAGAAATAGTTAACAGTTAGAGTATGTGGATCGGAATAGGAATAGTATACAGTTAGAGTATGTAGAGCGGGACAGAAATAGTATACAGTTAGAGTATGACAAGCGGGACAGAAATAGTATACAGTTAGAGTATGACGAGCGGGTATTTATCAACAGGACTCGGCGTCCATGCGATTCTCTGAAACCGGCTTCATCCGATCATAATCTTATTATCCTAATAATTATAGACTATTTTTCAATGATTTGAGACCGTGCAAGTCTTACTTTAAGAAGAATACCATAAAACAGAATATGTCTGTATTGCGAGGTCGTTCTACGCATTATTTGATAAGCTGAAACTCGGCATATATTTCAATTATGCATATATAACACTTGTTGAAAATGAGGTTATATAACTATCCTGTAATTATATCGATAAGCATGTATTGTCATGTCAATTACAACATATGAATACAAACCTCTTTGAAAATAAACGTATATATCAAAGGACTATTATCTAATTAAAATCAATCTTAACACCATCGCACGTAATCCATGTAATTGAGAGAACAAGGGGCTTACAGATAGTAACACGTATGCGGGTTTATGTGGTTTGGACTTTTTTTTATCTTTACACAACATTGCTACTTTCAAACCATTAAATGCTCATCAATAAATACGTGTTCTGTCATTGCTCTATTAAACACAACACGAAAGATTTCGTGTAATCGAGATTACGCTTTTATGCCAATTAAGTACAACAAAGAAAAACCATTTCCGTTTTGGTCTCTCACCTGCTACATTTGAAAAGTGAGTCTCACCAAACAGGGGTTACAAACAAGATTCGCTTGTTGAAAGTCTAATCGTAGCGTGTAAGTGGTGAATTGTTCAAAAAAGTCATATAAGTATATATATATATAAAAACCCAAAAATCAGTAAAAATATAAGTAAAAGAAGCCTTTACAGTACCTCATGTTTTGACTTTGTTTTGGTGTTTTCGAGCTTGTATAAAAAATAACGTTTTAATATAAATTATAAATCGTACAAATGAGTGTTTTTTATCGATGATTCATGAGCTTAATGATACATGATCATGAAGGTCACTTTAAAGTATTTATTTTCATATTTCGTTTTTTGATTATTAAAAGTGTGAAAACAAAATCATCATGTCTTACAAATGAGTTGAAAATGATATCAAAATTGATGTATCTTAAAATCAATAAATCCATACAAACATGTGAATAAACATTTTCACTGGGGCTATTCAACAATTTGAAATTCTCCCACACTAAAATGTAATGTAGAAGACACAGGACTATCACAACTCATCCGTAATATCATAATGAAATATGTACCAATGCACTGCATTTCAACTATATACCTCACCACATTCAGATAAGATGGCATTCATGGAACTATTTTTTTAATAATAGTACGTGTAATTGAATTTTATGAAATAATCAGACTTAAAATATGGTAAATTCAAGTATTGAACTGCTTTCTTTTGAGATTCATGAGCAATATGAATGCCAAAAAGCAGTTCAGTGCTTAAAATCAGCTTAGCGGACCTCACGATATCCCCGATTCATCTTTACACACTTTACTGTGAACATTGTTCTATTCCTCGTGAACCAGCAGTGGTATGCGAATCTAGATCAAAAATGGTCGTTCTATCCACTTACCTGAAGCCCTGGAGTTACTACATACGCTGCCGTAGTGACGTTCTATTTTGGTAATTTTGTAGGAGCTGTTGAGGATATCCCTATTGACCCTTTCAATGGCAATATCTATAGCTGGTCCTACTCTCTCCACGTCGTAAGGTGTGTTTGCGTCGTAGATCATGGCTACGCCGACGTTAAATTCCCTCACAGAACCAGTTGTCGGGCGTGTGTAAAACAAATTAAATAACACGATGTAAGCTTCCCACATCTTCAAAACCATCCTCCTACACGTTACAGATATTCGCAACTCTTTTTACGTAAACGTTATGTTTGAAATGCTACTACAGAAGTTGCCATAACCGTCGATCTATTCGCAAGTAAACTCATGATCATAGCATAAAAACTGTTACTGTTAGCACAAGTCTGATGTATCTTACTAAGTATGATATGACCAGTATGGCCTCATCCCGGTCCTTTCACCACCCTTATGAAACCATTTATCTATTATGGGTTTCATTTAGCTCTGGTGACGAACATCGTTGTCAGTATACTAATTAGACGCTTTGTCCGGGCTTGTCAGCAGCTCCCGGTTATGAGCGGCTTCACATTAACGCGATCTTGATTGGTTTGTGTCGTCGTCACCAATGTGTTATTATTACAGGCTATTCAGATGCTGTGGACGTTAGTACAGGTAATCGATGATGTAAGTGTCTGTAAAAGCCAGTACATTTTCTTAGATAGGTAAAGGTACTCGAAAACAACCAGATTTATATCAAAAGTAGCAGTAATGGATGCATCCATCAAATCTTAAACTCCTATTACAGATCAATTTGTTATGACGTCATAATGTGCGACATTTCTACATCCTTATATGTTCATGTTTATGATATGATATGCAACTCTTATAAAGCGCTCTATATGATTCCTGATATTACTCATAAATGTCTACAGAATATTTAATATACATGACATTATGACGTAATTGTCAGAAATATGAAACAGACAAGTTCAATGACGTCACAAGTGATATGATCTACAAAATATATAACTATTTTATAATAAAGCCCTATACAATGACGGATGATAAATGTTTATATTAGACAGATATCTAGAAAGCGGAAGAAGGAATGTGAAATTTCAACCCCAATATCCTTTGTGTGATGAGCATGTGATGCACGTGCTTTCACCTAGTGACGCTTTTACTATGTTATCTTTCACCGTTAATGGATAATATGGATATTGTACCGGCAAAAGGTAGAGACATCCTAACTGGGGTAAGCTGGTACGATAGGCAGAATGACTTCGACTTCCCGGTCATGAACTTTACATTTCTTGATAGTAACATCCCTGTTTCAATACCTATGTTGTTTACATGTCACATTTGGTTGATGACTTCTGTGATAAATGTCGACTACTAACGGACACACTTACAACACAGTGTGTTAATGATGCAGGTTGGGGAAGATTATGGGCAGGTTTTATGGTCGCAATCATGATTTCATTAGGAACTCTATTTTTTGTGTGATTTATAGGTCATTATTGTGATTATGCTCGTAACTGTAACCTATGGATTAACTGTCACTACCTGAGTTCTCGTTGGAAAGACGCGACGTTACTTGACATTTGACCAAGATTTACAAGGCAGTTGTCGTCGATAAAGCCGACGACGCCTACCTTTCCAGAACAACTGGTCCTATTGTCTTCTCCTATGACTATTATGTGATTAGTCTTTCATTTGTTCATATTTTCCCCTTGTTGAGTTGAAATTATGATTATGTTGACATGTATTCGCTCGATGCAATCCAAATCCGACTTGGTTGTGCGCCGAGCTGTTTGTTGTAAAATCGACTGCCAAATTCAGAACATTAAACTCCTTTTCTTAAAATGCAATTCATTCATTACTTATGAAGTTGTTATCTCATTTTATACGATTTGTTTATTTCTTTCCTGCATGATTATATGCGTTAACTACTGTTTTGGTACAAGTCAAAAGAAAGCCATCAATGGAATAAGTACTGGGGGTATACTGACTGGAGCAAAACATAGCGATACAACTTAACGTTTCAAATGATAATACCAATTAAATGCATCAAGATTTTACTGATCTTAAAACTGTACTTATAAAGTAAAATATAGGGTTTTCCTTTAAAGTAGGGCCTTACGGTTTTAATTAGTTCTGTATTTGTTCGCCCTTAGATAGGATTATAATGTCACATGACCTGTACGCATCATTCACACATACAAGATGTTGAGAGAAGCAGACAAGTGCTTTCATTGGAATGGTTATCAGAGTCAAAACACTATTTCTTTTTAACGTTCATAATAAGTGCCCGTGGTTTCTAGGGAGCTGGGGACTACATATGCTATATTACCTTAAATACATTTGGTGTGCAAATACTCCTTGGAATGGTGGAGTGTCAATTACAAAACGTAGGTACCTGTGACTTGTGGTGTGACCTTTGACTTAAACTTTAAAAGAAATGTTTTCCATGGCATATCTACTACAGCATTTCACCTTGAGCAAACGTATTTGGTATTTAAATTCATCTTCGAATAACAAATTGTGGAGTACAAAAATAAGGTCGCTTTGACCTTCATTTAAAAAACAATTCTGTGGCATATCACCAGACTCGGTATGCAGGTACCGAGTCATTGCATAGCGGAATGCAGTTTACAAGTAAGTCAGTGTTACCTACGCGTTGACCTATTACCTCAAATATGGAACATTTTTTTCCGGGGCATACATTCGGTTTCACCAAAGTAACCAGATTAGGTATGCAAGTACATTATGGGATTGCAGAGTGCAGAATACAAGACGTATATTTCTGTAACCTTTATGCTTTGGCCTTTCACCTCAACCTTTGAAAAGGTTTGTCCAGTGCATACATGTATCGTCTAAACTATTTCATTGCACTTTCCAGATTTGGTATGAAAGTTATCTTGGGATGGCAGAGTGTCAAGTACAAAAAGTAGGTCACTGTGACCTATGCTTTAAACTTTGACCTTATCGTTTGAAAGGAAACCAGAGTTGGTATGGAAGCATGTCCTGGCTGACAGAATGAGGAGTACAAGAACTCTGTCTCTGTGACCTATATGATGAGATATTTGTACCGCTAGGTAAATAAAGAAAAAAATACTGGTGGGGGACTTTGGATTGCCATTCAATACTCTGCCTTGTTGTGAATAATATGATTGAGTGAGGCACAATCCTGCATACGGAACTGCCATATTTGCCCAAAAGATAACAAAAGATTAAAAGATAAAGGTACGTTTTAGCAAGTGCAAGTAGGTTAAAATAGTAGGTATTCCCACGAAGGTGAAGTAAGTCATTGCCGCTGTAACTTGTTACTGATATTTTTAATAGACGCTAAAATGTTATACACTTACAACATTACATACTTAGTCAAAAATCTACAATGTTAATAAAATATATGAAAACAAACCTTTTCTCGGCTATTTACAGTAATTTAAAGCTTTCCTGGGTAGAATATTATACTCTAGACAGACTTTAGTTGCATTCCTAGTGGTCGTGGTTGTTGACGCGACATTGATTTAAGTGGATGCTCTGAGCATTATATCACCAGGTATTACATGAAAGCTATATGTAGGCTACCATCACACTATTACATAATGTGGGATCAGCAATGATATACTTCTTTAAGTTTCCTACAAGTTACAACTATGATAAATGTGTATGTTATCCTCAACCTGTCATGCGGTGTTGTAGTTGTATTTGGTCTAGCATGATGACTCGAGGGATCTGTAAATCTGGAGAATGTCTAAACAAAATTGATGTTTTTCGCTTGTTTGGTATCTTTTCAACAGTCTGAAGATATAACGAACAATTGTCTTAATGTCCTTCTACAAAACGCATGATGGCTTCTGTTGTATTGACACTGAACCCCACCACCTGGAGCATAAATGGATTTTTTTGATCCTCTACTGTTACGTCACTGCTGGCAAAGTTGACGATAACAAGTCGAGTTGTGCCGACGCCGAAGTGAAACCTTGAAAATGTCTGTTTGAATTTCTCAGCTGGGGAGGATAAAAGCACTATAATGGCGTCGAATGAATCCAGTGCCTCTTCCACATGTTGTACAAGAACCGATAGTGACTCATTTACTGCAATTAAATTGTTCGTGCAAGCCAAAGCGTCTGTACTAGGGAATTCCAGCTTAATCTTTTCCCCGGAAGTGTACGTGACAATTTCCGAGTCTCTGTGTGTTGCTCTTGCAATTATAGTCGCCATTGTAGCTATGGCGTCTCCGATAGTAACTGATTTTTTTTCCTCAAGTTTAGAGTCTAGTTCCTTGCCTACCCAATGCACCAAAGAATATTTTTTGTCTGTTGGTTTTACATTACGGACACAAAGTTCAAAAGAGTGTGCCAGTGTCTTCTTGACGTTTTCGTCATTTGTTTCCTTCATTGCAAGTACAACTGCGAATGGGTTCACGTTTGCATTTTGTAGCTGTTCCACATCTCCCAGTCTCTCAAGAATTGTCTTCTGGTCATCTAATTGGTCTATCTTCGAAATGTTCTGAATGACCAGATCAAGAGGAATTTGGTTCAGCAAAACTTCCCAAACAAGTGTGGACCTCATGAGTGCCGCAGACATTTGCGAGGTTTCCAGCCTATATTTCCTTATGATATCGATTTTCCCCTGAACTTCCATGTTTCCAGTACACTGACGTGTGTTGTTAACCGCCTCGAGGTATTGGAGGATGTCCTGCCATTGTTTGGCTTGGTCGCGGTCAATTGGCGATGGTAATTTCTTTGATTCGTTTAGACCTTTAGTGACATATCTCAGGATCAACATGATGAATGGGGAGTCTGGTTTCACATGCGACAACCTGGCAACATCTTTATGGGTCCACTGACCATTTTTTTGTACTTTCGTAACGCCTTCTGCTAGTTCCATGGGCCTGTCGCTGAAGCTGTTGTACCAGTCAGAAACGGCTCGGCGTTGTGCCCTACCCCACCCTGTTCCCCCGCTCACCATTTCACAAAACATGACGAAAGTAAGTAAATCCGAGGGTTCGGGACATACTGCTTGAAGAGCGGAATAAGCGGCTTTCTTCGTGCTGGATTCCGTTGATCGGGCACACATTGCTAGTGCGTATATCGCGGTTTGTCGCTGACATCCTCTTCCCGTTAATTTAGCCCTCTTTATGATCTCAACAACTTCAGGACCGTGATCATTGGAAATCAAACTGAAATCAGTATAATAAACCATATTAATTAAATCATACAAGTAGGTTTCTTTCCTAACGTCAATGTATCAGACCATCGCATTTTTTTGTACTTATCGGCGATGGTCTAAGGGAGACAACCTTTACATGCGTGATCACATGGTTGTGATAAGACACATGAAAAGGGCAAATTTTATATAAAGGGACATGAGCATCTCCTAATGGCAAAATCGTTGTCAGTTTATAATAAGCAACACTTAGATAAAAACACTGACAAGCCATTTATGTTTTATATTGAAAAGGGTGGCACATATTTAGGGTCTGACAAACCTTACAAACCATAACCATAACTGTACAGTTGCACCTGTTCGGAATAATTCCCAGAGGATTGTGAACAGTATACAAGATAGATAGATAGATAGATAGATAGATAGATACTAATCAACCGTGTTATGCCAACTTCAACGTATAATTGATGTGTCTTGATTTTTCAAATATGACCTGTTTACAAGGATTATATTTAGGTGACTTAAATTATTTTTCAATAACTCCATTTTATATATTTTTTTTCAGTAGCGTAGACAACAGGCTATTTTTCAAACGATAATCTACAGGGCTTCTGTACTGTATGTTTTAAAAATGTCATTTCAACCACTCCTCTTATATGTTGCGCTATCCACTTTTGAACAAAAGTTAGTTTTATTGTTCATATCAACATGGTCATAGGTTGTTCGCCAATAAATCAATAAAAATGTCCTGAAAATTCCAGTGGAAATCTTTCTTATGGATATACCTGGGCCCAGTTGTTCAAAGGGTGGTTAGCTTAATCACTGTCTAGCGACATTTTCCAACATATAATAATTTCGTCAATATACAAGGTAAAAACTCGTCATTTTGTATGTAAATTAACTCCACTAAATAGCTGATATCTGTAAAGTTATAACTAATTCAATGGTTGTGTTTTAAAGATACACAAAAAATAAAATTTGCGCTAACTAATCACTGTTTAAGCTAATCACATTTTGAACAACTGGGCCCTGGTGTCATCAGGAATTTTATGGAACCTCAAACTGAAAAATTTCTCCGACATTACTTTCCATATGTATTTTTGTTTTGTTTAAAAATGCATCATGATCCCCTTAAACCCAATAGATCTATATAATGGAAGTCAAGCTTAAATCGCTTGTTAAATAACACAAGACAATATTACTGGCGATGTCGGAGTACTGTTTGCCCTACACAATTATCATTAAATCTTTTGAATTATAATGATATATGCCAAATATGCAAATTCCGGAGGGTCAAACATGAAAACATGCATAGCGCAATTATATTACAATGACCTCGTGAACAACGGAAGGGTTTTTAATCAACCGTGTTAGGAATGGGGAATAGGCCTATCACAACAAATAATGCAAGTTTGTATCATTACCTGTCGATACATTTAACTTCCTTTCGAGTGAATTCTCTATCGGCTGATTCGTAAGCACCCTTTTCTGCGCCTAGGATGAGGAACCTATGGAGTCGCCATTTGTCGGATTTTATGTCCGGGATTAATACCCCTGCCTCCCGTAACGACATCTCCATCGAGGCATTTCTTCGTACGCTGGCCAGTGCTTGAAACCTTCCGGATCTTAAAGTGGCACGAGTTAAAGAAATCATTTCATCGGAGGAAGAACTAAGATCTGAGTCTGACATGATACCGGCTGTAGTGGGTGACCTGCCGATTGTAAAACAGAAAGTACACTTAGAGAATTCCACGAAGGCTAAAAATAGCTGTTGTTGTGTTACGTCACTAGGTCGAGATCGGTGCAATATTAATCTGTGCCCCCGGTAATATATGTCTGTAACGTCGTCTTTGTCCTATACACTTTGTCAGTAATGGAAAACGGAAACGGGGCAACACATATTTTACTTGAATTTGTCTTTGAAAGTTACAACTGAACATAATTCTCGCTGTTACATTAACCTTACATATAACATGTAAAGCCTGCAGGTTACACAATGTTTTTATTGTATAACTTCTTATATATCTGTATCATATATAACAAAACTAGCATTAAGTCACTGTCACAATAAGCATGATTTCTTAAGGTTCATGTAAACACTAATAATTGACCTTCAGGTCCCTTTATTTCATGTTTAAATATTACATTTATTACAAGCTGTGCTGAATTGTCGTTTTCAATATTATAAATTATAAATTCAAACTCCCTATAGCCATGATTGAACGTTTGCCACGCACTCAATAAATAGTGTTATTTGAAATATAAATGAGTGACTCGTGAATATTTTGCCATTATTTGAGGGGAAAATTAGAACTGATAACCTATTCATGTTTGAAAATTGAAACTTTGGCAAAAATAAGATATTATATACAGTGAGGTACTCCTATGAAGTAAATTATGTTTAAACATCCATAGATGGATTTTGGTTAAATCGAAAGTCATCGTGTTGTCGAATGGAGGCCGCCATTTTTCTTTTTTTAGCTGTCAAAAAATGGTGATTATTTCCGTCACAATCACAAGCGATCGGTGCGTTCATAAAACACCAAACGACACGAAATAGACTGCATTGACATCGAATGAACCATAAATAACTAGCACATGTCGTAACCAGGTCTTTTGTCCATATTCAGACCAACTTTCTTCCTCTTGGTATGATTTTCGTACCGGACGACATGGCGATATCGCTCCGCAGTTAGTTTACAAAAATGACAATGTTTCCTGTCATAGTTATCAAAACAAGAGCATAATTCTCTAAATAATAAAATACTTTTGATTCCGAATTGAATTACAAAAATGTAAGAGTATTACTACAGAAAAAGAAATCATAATATCTAAGATCGGACTGTTTGTGCGGCGTCACTTCCGGCAATGTGCATCAGACGTCAACAACATGAAGCTGAAGAGAAAACGCTGAGATGCAGAAGATCGACAATGTTTATTTGTTGTAAGTATGGTTTGTAGGATAGAATACACTTGTAATTTACATAAAATAAACACAGATAATGTATTGCTTGAGTCGATGTCCTGGTAAGACGAGATTTGTGTGTTGTATTTTGACGAGTGACACAAACAGGAAATGCATTTGCCTTCATTTCGAAGGCAAAATTAATTATTTTTCAAAACAAATATACAAGATTTTGGTCAATGCATGTGTTCTTTCTTGTGAAATTGAATGTTTTTATAGAAAAACTGATTATTTATATTACTGTTTGAAGTGTCAATAAAAAAAAACAATTTATGGAAGCATGGAAGAAGCACATGTGTCAAATTAGTGTCTACTGCATTGCACAGTGAAGCAGCAATCAAAAAGGCGCCATTAGTATGCTATGTCAAAGGAAATAAGTCTGCAAAGAATCTGAATGTGAATTTTTAATAGACATTGAATACCAATTTATTAACACTAATGATAACTTTTAATATATTTTATAACACAGGTGTGCAGCACAATTAATTGAAGCCTTAGAAGCACATGTCAAATAACAACGTTGCTGTGAACATATGAGGAGGAAGCTCTAAAGACCCTCAAAGTGTTTACATCTGCATGTACTGGGAATAGATGCTCGTCAACCTCAATTCATGTTTATATTGCGTCCTGTCATCTTGCCTGTGGTAGTGTGGTCATGGAGGTGTAGCAATGGTAGCACTGAACTCGTACAGCCCATCTCGACGAATTGAAGCCTCATCCAGAAGTTCCTTATAGATAATACATAATTGCACTAGATTTATTTATCTACCCAGATACCAAAACATTGTCATCTGGTCAAAATGTTGCCAAGAAAAGAAAATGAATGGTATATTGAATATTCTGAACACTTGGGAATTGACATTTCACTTGCGATGGCCTCGTATTTTTTTCATGAGACATCATTAAGATACAGTTGTGAAATTTCTTCTGGATATTAAAAAGTTTTTACGAAATATCAAGATATTTTTTTTAATACCTAGCTTTGTTATTGTCTATTCCAGAAATGCACGAACAACATTGAATGAGATTTGTGTGACGACTCATTTTCCACCAGAGGACATTGAAACACACAAAGTGGCAATCTACAACTGTACAGTACTCAGTTTTATAGGAATGATGGATTTGATGATGCAGTGTATAGAATCTCTATGAAGGGGATGACAAGATTTACAGAATTGACTATTTGCAGGATTATATGGTTGCCTGACAGTTACCCAATCATTGTGTGTTTGTAAATATTGGTAGTTACAATTATGATATTGTGATATCCGATGGGATGGTGTTATCGTGGTATCTTCCTCACTAAGCAAAAGACATCTAAGCTTTTTTTCACATCTGCAACTACATGTCAAGCAACATTCTGAAGTTTGTACACTCGCGTGTGATGTACTGGAGCACTCAAATCGTACCAGAGTAGCCCATGGCGATAGTAAAACTTGACTGATTTAGTTGGCCGAAGTATTGCAGAGAATATTGTTTTACGGATACGTAAATTGGTAAATATGCCAATGTCTTGATTACGTTGGAAGAAATGTGATTATTCCAAAAGCTTCAATAATGATGAACGGTGATCAAATTAAAATTTGACACATGATCCAACCGCTAAAATGATAGCACAATACCCAAACTTGAAATTTTATGTATGGAATTTATGTCAATTTCATTGAAGAATTGGTATTTATTTTTATTAAAAGATTACAAATATACCTAGTAACTTTATCGCCACCCTACTATTCCGTTGACAACAAATAAGGTGACACTAGGTTTACTGTTTTATACGATGAATCAAATGTCTTGTATGTGTATGCAATCTGCTTATTAATGTAATTATCAATATAAATCAACTACTGTGATCTAATATTTGTTAATGACTCTTTTTTTTTAACAAACCATAACATACATATCACGCATTATTTTTCGGTTAAAAAGATGGTTTTAGAAAAAATCAATGTTTGTTATTACACTACATGGGCTTCCATAGTTTTTGTCACGATCGCATGTATTGTCTCGTGGTGTTTATGTTGATCGTGTCCAGTGTTATTGTTATTACCAATCACGTGGTCAGTTGACGGACGAGACGGTAAGTAAATTGGTAGGGAGCGGAAGTGCACAAGCTCAGGACACAGGTAAACATGTGTGGACGCGCCATAGCCACCTGTCGTGTGTTTTAGTACTCACAGCAGCCTACCTCAGTAGTTACAGGCACAGGTTACAGACTGTGCTTTCCTGAGGAGGATTACGACCACATCTGAACATTGCAGTGGATACAAGCGAACGGGGCATCGGGACCCTCCCATGCAAAGGGTCAAGGTCAGCCACAGGTCATCCACAGCGGGCAAGTCACGGTCACTCAAGAGGTCAGCCAGAGCTGTACAGATCGGGAACTCTAAGAAGCGCATAGCGCGCATCATATATTTCCACCGTCAGTAAAGGCTACGGTTGGTCAGCGGTGTCAAACATACGGAGACTGTTGTCACCCAGGATAGGACTATTGGTCCATTGTGTCATACAGTGGCAGGAGCAGACAGCACAGGAACTGTCATATTATTCAAGCAAGGAACATTGACTGGTATCATGCAATTAGCCGGCTTATTTGGAACAGTGAACTTTTGTATGGAAACCAATGTGTGAAAATATGTAAATGTATGTATGTGAATGAGTGGATGCTGGAGAGATGATAGAAATGTTTAGTGAAATGTGCTTGCGTTAATTGTAAATAAATTGTTTGTATTTGTGTAACTTACTAGTTTGTTTTGTTCATTTCTAATTATCTCTACCGACGCTCGTCCCGCGTTACAGTTTTAGAAAAGTAGTTCCAATATTGCTGATTTTTTTATGGTGAAATTAACTAATGACTTGACTTTGAAGTTGTGATTATCAGTCTTTTGAAGCAGTTTCATTAACTTTCAACAATCCCACTACCTAAAATGAGTTCTAAGGAAGATTTTGACTGATATTTCCTTGCAAATCGACTCTGTTTTGTATATATATATTATTTCCTGCATAACGTGTAATTAATGCAATTAAAACAATATTAACGAACTGAACTTAACTGAAAGCTAATACAATCTTTTATTTATATCCTAAGGATCGTAGTGATACCAAAATATGGGCTATCGAGGTAAAATTCAAACAATTATGACCTTTTGTAACTTAGTTGAAAACAGACTTTGCATGAACCTTAAGCTACATACAAATTATGAGAAACTGTACATGACACTTATTGTCGGTCGTACATGACACTTATTATCGGTCGTACATGCCACTTATTGTCGGTCGTACATGTCACTTATTGTCGGTCGTACATGACACTACTGTCGGTCGTACATGACACTTATTGTCCGTCGTACATGCCACTTATTGTCGGTCGCACATAACACTTATTGTCGGTCGTACATGACACTTACTGTCGGTCGTACATGACGCTTATTGTCAGTCGTACATGAAACTTATTGTCGGTCGTACATGACACTCATTGTCGGTCGTACATGACACTACTGTCGGTCGTACATGACACTTATTGTCAGTCGTAGATGACACTTATTGTCGGTCGTGCATGACACTTACTGTCGGTCGTACATGACGCTTATTGTCAGTCGTACATTACACTTATTGTCGGTCGTACATGACACTACTGTCGGTCGTACATGACACTTATTGTCCGTCGTACATGACACTTATTGTCGGTCGTACTTGCCACTTATTGTCGGTCGCACACGACACTTATTGTCGGTCGTACATGACACTTACTGTCGGTCGTACATGACGCTTATTGTCAGTCGTACATTACACTTATTGTCGGTCGTACATGACACTTATTGCCGGTCGTACATGCCACTTATTGTCGGTCGCCCATGACACTTATTGTCGGTCGTACATGACGCTTATTGTCAGTCGTACATGCCACTTATTGTCGTTCGTACATGACACTTATTGTCGGTCGTGCATGACGCTTATTGTCGGTCGTACATGACACTTATTGCCGGTCGTACATGCCACTTATTGTCGGTCGCGCATGACACTTATTGTCGGTCGTACATGACGCTTATTGTCAGTCGTACATGCCACTTATTGTCGTTCGTACATGACACTTATTGTCAGTCGTACATGACACTTATAGTCGGTCGTACATGACACTTATTGTCGGTAGTACATGACACTTATTGTCGGTCGTACATACCACTTATTGTCGGTCGTACATGACACTTACTGTCGGTCGTACATGACGCTTATTGTCAGTCGTACATGCCACTTATTGTCGTTCGTACATGACACTTATTGTCGGTCGTGCATGACGCTTATTGTCGGTCGTACATGACACTTATTGTCAGTCGTAGATGACACTTATTGTCGGTCGTGCATGACACTTATTGTCGGTCTTGCATGACACTTATTGTCGGTCGTACATGACACTTATTGTCGGTCGTGCATGACACTTATTGTCGGTCGTACATAACACTTATTGTCGGTCGTAGATGACACTTATTGTCGGTCGTGCATGACACTTATTGTCGGTCGTACATAACACTTATTGTCGGTCGTAGATGACACTTATTGTCGGTCGTGCATGACACTTATTGTCGGTCGTACATGACACTTATTGTCGGTCGT
>NW_018406026.1:31392-78601 GCF_002113885.1 Mizuhopecten yessoensis
CATGACACTTATTGTCGGTCGTACATGACACTTATTGTCGGTCGTGCATGACACTTATTGTCGGTCGTACATGACACTTATTGTCAGTCGTACATGACACTTATTGTCGGTCGTACATGACACTTATTGTCGGTCGTGCATGACACTTATTGTCGGTCGCAAATGATAATTTCAAAACCTATACATTTGTGTATGTATTTACTATAAAAAGTATACTTAGAATTGTCTTATTTAACTTTATAAATGACGCTTAATAAAAGTATGTATAATCAATTCGTTATAAAGATATGTGTGCCCATAGCTACAAGGTACACGTACATATTACATATATACACCTACTTGTAGTAGGCTCACATTTTACAATTAAAGTGACATTTAGCCAAGCCACGATGTAAAAAAAAAAATCCACAAAAGGAATACATCAACGCTAAAAATAACAACCGAATTGATTGCATAATGTCATATCTTATTTACTCTTGTAAAAGGAGCGGTTTCTATCCAAGAAACCTAACCCAGGTTCGTTGATCTTGGGCCCATTGGGGTCTTATAAATTGATGAACATGAAGTATGGCAAATGAACATAGACTCAATGACATAAACTTCAACTTCAAAAAACACAACAAGTGTAAAGAAATATCAGTACAATACACGATAACATATCTCACGACCTTACGCACACTATACAACACCGTTCATTAATACTAGTGGCTACGAGACCTACTCCTATAAGGACATGTGCACAGACTACTTTCTAAGCCTAACACTAAACATTATTGCTGGCCCTACTTTATTACCTAACTAGTCCTAGAAAGAAGGAGAGAAAGAGAGAGAGTCAGGCAGTCTTACGAGGACTTTACTTCTGACTGACGAGCTATAGAAAACCACCGCTTTATATAGACAGAATACGGCACATTTTGCACGTGCAATAGTCGCGCAAAAGCTACTCGGAACGCTTCCGGTTACGTACATAACTAGGTTCCGAATGTGAAAACAACAAGATGGACGACGAAAAGTGGTGAACTGTCAATCGTACATATCGAATGTTAAGTATCCGAAATATCTCCACTTTTTCACTCTTACCATACAGATCGATAATGTACATAAGCACATCAAAACGCGTTCATAGCATTGAAAGGTACATGTATCAAACAAACTGTCAACAGTGAGCAGATTATAAAATTCATCAAGCTGATTTGTCTGTTTTTGTTTTATTTTGTTTTGTTTTTTTGTTATCTCGTTTTATTTTTGTTTGTTTGTTTCTGTTTTAATTGGCGCATTCAATCATAAAGTGTTTGACAGCAATCGGTCGATCACAGGCATGATCATAACGCTTGTTATTTATGATGTAGGTATGGTCTATGCGTAGTCGCGAAATGACAGCTTTGTCTCTGCGGTCTATTTTCCTTGCTTCACAAATACCTACATTTAGTTTCATTGCAAAATAAAGCATCCAAATAATATATGGTATAGGCAGACTCCTTTTCATAATCTCGAATTTTGTTTTTCAATCATAACATACTTGGATAGAGCTCACCAAAGTTTGCGAATGAAAAAGGACCTCAACCTATTGTAAAGGTCACAGCGGTCAAACGACTTGTTCGTGGGTGTAATGAGTCATTTGGTATCCACGTGCTCCTTTAGGTATAAGTCCTTTGATTATTAATACATTCTCCAGCACTCACTTGACTTGAAAATAAAAGTAATCGACACTTATACAGTTGAGGTGATATGGAATCAGATAGGAAATGTGCAGTACTTAACATTTATTTTGTTCGATCTATTCGTTTTGAGCACAAACTACCAGGAGATGCATGTTGCAAGTTTACGATTAAACATTGATATTTGAATCATATTTGACTTTATTTTCACAATAACATTAGAGTCTCTCGATAAACATTGTACATCATATTCATTTGATCGATTTGGGTAAATCAGAATTGCATTTATCAATTAACGTGACATCCCCTACACTTGACATAAACATGATAGCAATATTTATGGTTTAGGTTATTCGGATCGTAACAACCTTATCTGAATTGAATATTTTAAAACTTTGACCGTCGATTCTAGTTATGTATTACACTACCAAAGTAATAAGGACAGTCTTCCGTTATATCCATACGTGTAATATTTTTTGTAAGTTGTTTCCTTAAATGATATACCTGCACAGATTCGAAACAAAATGTCATGTTCTCTATCACTGTTTGATTGTATGATGCAACCTCAACATCATTGAAGTTTAACAATCTCAAAGCACACACACATGAAGTTTTACCTACAAAGAGCACTGAATATAAACCATAATATTTTCAGATGAAAGTTTTTGTCAGCATCATTTCTTCTTCTCCGGGCTTCCTGCCTTTGACAAATAACGTGGAGGAAATGTTGTCATATGTCGAGGTCTAAGATTGGATGTCCCGACGCACACTTCAGTGTACAATAGCTACAGACAAAAGTCTCCTCTGTGTTGCTTTAGCAAGGTAATACGTGTAATGTGTCTGGTCTCGTTCTGGTTTTACTACATCTTGTCTTGTATTGGTATATTTACATAATGTTATGTTTTTTATGTTTTCATCTCTCGTTTTGGTGGGATTTTCTATCTTTTCCTGTTATAATGTCCTTACGTTTTGACTTCTTCTGATGTCCTTACGTTATGACGTGTTCTGATGTCCTTACGTTATGACTCGTTATGATGTCCTTACGTTATGACTCGTTCGGATGTCCTTACGTTATGACTCGTTCTGATGACTCGTTATAATGTCCTTACGTTATGACTTGTTCTGATGTCCTTACGTTATGACGTGTTCTGATGTCCTTACGTTATGACTCGTTATGATGTCCTTACGTTATGACTCGTTCGGATGTCCTTACGTTATGACTCGTTCTGATGACTCGTTATAATGTCCTTACGTTATGACTTGTTCTGATGTCCTTACGTTATGACGTGTTCTGATGTCCTTACGTTATGACTCGTTATGATGTCCTTACGTTATGACTCGTTCGGATGTCCTTACGTTATGACTCGTTCTGATGACTCGTTCTGATGTCCTTACGTTATGACTCGTTATATTGTCCTTACGTTATGACTTGTTCTGATGTCCTTACGTTATGACTTGTTCTGATGTCCTTACGTTATGGTTTGTTCGGATGTCCTTACGTTATGACTCGTTATAATGTCCTTACGTTATGGTTTGTTCTGATGTCCTTACGTTATGACTCGTTCTGATGTCCTTACGGTATGACTCGTTATGATGTCCTTACGTTGTGACTCGTTCGGATGTCCTTATGTTATGACTCGTTTTGATGACTCGTTCTGATGTCCTTACTTTATGACTCGTTCTAATGTCCTTACGTTATGACTTGTTCGGATGCCCTTACGTTATGACTCGATCTGATGTCGTGACGTTTTTACTCGTTATGATGTCCTTACGTTATGGTTTGTTGGGATGTCCTTACGTTATGACTCGGTATAATATCCTTACGTTATGACTTGTTCGGATGCCCTTACGTTATGACTCGATCTGATGTCCTGACGTTTTGACTCGTTATGATGTCCTTACGTTGTGACTCGTTCGGATGTCCTTATGTTATGACTCGTTCTGATGACTCGCTCTGATGTCCTTACGTTATGACTCTCGTTCGGATGTCGTTACGTTTTTGACGTGTTCTGATGTCCTTACGGTATGACTCGTTATGATGTCCTTACGTCATGACTCGTTCGGATGTCCTTATGTTATGACTCGTTTTGATGACTCGTTCTGATGTCCTTACGTTTTGACGTGTTCTGATGTCCTTACGGTATGACTCGTTATGATGTCCTTACGTTGTGACTCGTTCGGATGTCCTTATGTTATGACTCGTTCTGATGCCTCGTTCTGATGTCCTTACTTTATGACTCGTTCTGATGTCCCGTTCTTATGTCCTTACGTTATGACTCGTTATAATGTCCTTAAGTTATGACTTGTTCTGATGTCCTTACGTTATGCCTCGTTCTGATGTCCTTACGTTATGACTCGTTCTGATGTCCTTACGTTATGACTCGTTATAATATCCTTACGTTATGACTCGTTCGGATGTCCTTACTTTATGACTTGTTCGGATGTCCTTACGTTATGACTTGTTCGGATGTCCTATTTTACCATCCCCCGTTTCACCTCATTATCTATTTTCCAAACCCCTACATTTATTTGCACACATGATAAACCCATATATTGTATCGATCCGGAGATACTTGAAAGGCATCTCACATAATAAAGGCTCAACCACCATGAGCTCTGACAGTGGAATCAAGTATAAGATGAGGGTAGTAATTGTTAACTGGCAAATATTATCAATGACGGCTTTAAGCTCCCTCACCGATATGTTGCTAAATAGTGTCTATTTATCTATTTATTTATTTATTTATTTTCCTTTAAAGTTTGGCCTATTATCCTTCTTTTCCATTAATGTCTACACTTTCATTGATGTGACCTTCTTAACAATCATTGTGTCGTCGATACATTGTCGTCACTATATGGACTAAAACCAGTGTAATTGTAAAACAGCACAAATTTCAGCTATGAAACCAAGATAGATACAATGTGACTCGGTAACCATACTATGATAAACAAAACACCACAGCTATCGCAATAACGCTTTCTGTTTGTAAAGACTACAATTTTTAAAAAGTGAAAGCAGAAGAATATCCATTAATGCTGTTGAACTGTGTTTTCTTCAAAGCCAACGACTAGTAGTCACTTACCATCTAATGTAGCTCTCAACTTGTCATTTCTGTAAGCATTTTATTGAGTTTAGTGGTTTTCTTGAGTGCATCGTGTGTCTCTGTAAAATGTAGAAAAACGCTTTCCTTATGCATTGCACAAAATAGTCAAGTCTTAATAGGGGCTGCGTACGGACTTTGGATAATACCACACATAGCATAACTGATAGCTATTTAATAAACACTAACCAATCAATACAAACGAATTGAAAAATGCAATCGTATCGCGGTTAGAAACCGAGGAATCATTAACGTAGGACAATCGAAAACAACAGTGGTTACAACGACCGGGCAGGAAAGTGCTTCCCAGCCCAGGAAGTTCACTACAATGCGCTGTCGTTATGTAATCATCTGTAAAGTCAACATACATGGCAGGTTGTAGAGCAGCTCCTAAGACTCGGGGCTCTACAACATGACCATCGGGGCTCTGGTTTTATCATATTTCTAAAAAAATATCTAGTTAGAACATCAAGTACTGTCAGCATTTTACAACATTACTACAGCAAAATCTAAAATAAAGGGAATGTTTTGTTTTTAAAAAGTGAGATACAAAGATTTTTGTAGAGTTCCAAATATTATTAAATTCACAATGTGTTTTTTAAAACGATAACTTATGTCCTATACACAATGTTAATGCCACACGTAGAAACCATTGGTAAGAATCTGGGGTGGGTATGTGTTTAGATTCCAGGGACATACAATGTTGAAATATAACGGGAAACGCCCCTCTTTCCGCCATTTTGATATAAATATATAAAACTTTATTTATTTTACAACCATTATGAAACAAGTTATTTTAACTTATATCAATCACTGTTGATGGCCCGGATGTTAGCGCACAGGGGTTTTATTGTGGGAGAAAATCGGAAAATCGGAGAAATCCACGTGGTCGGGCAGGTGACCTCATACCGTTTCACGTCCGATCGGGGAATCGAACCCCGGCAATTGCAAGTGCGCTATCCACTGCGCCAACCGACCACGACCAGCCATTTTGATAGAGGGGATAACCAGTGACACACTTCTTTGTGTATGATATGTAGCGTTTGTTGTTTTTGACCCCTCGAACAAATAAGTAAACAGTCTAGTGACAAAGACTAAGATGCTGCTTTGCGATGTACGAAATATCTACAGATAGTGATTAATTTATCAAAACTGAATAAAAATCAGTAATAAATTGACAATACATTTGAATAACCTTCGGACTATTGTGTGTTGGTTTATTCACTCAGAAAAGCTATTTGTGACTGTAGCATATGTCTCGCAAATAAGCGGGTATTGTCATCTATGAGTCGCATTCTATGTCAACTGGGTATATCTCCAGTTATGACCCTCGTATACAAAAGGGAGATAAATGCTCCCGTTCCAATCATGTCTATGATTTGAACATTAGCCAGGTAAAAGAGCTTTATAATACACGAGGCGATCAATAAACACTCTGTCATTTTCTTTGACTACCAGCATTAGCACTCATATTTCTGCAGTTTTCGTATAAATAGACTGAATCCCTTTTTTTTGGCCTTGTTTTATGAAATAATTGCAGAGGATTTGTTTATCTGTCCGGGACAACTCTGTCATAATGGTGAAATTCATAAGTGCGTTGGTGTCGGTTACTTTCACCATTGAAACCCTGACCGCTTCTACAGGTAAGTCATCTTAACATTCTTTTAACGAATAGTTTACTACATCAACTTTTATGACCAAATTGCATTGAGACACATGTCTTGAATATTATGTGAGATTTGCATTTTTTTAACTGTTTTATTGCGTTTTAATATTTATGGTGTCTTAATATTTACATAAAACTGTATGATGGTATACTGCACAAATATATACACAACTTAATTAAGAAATCACATTTTAAATGTTGTAATGTGAAGTTAGTTTTTTAAAGAAAGGCTTAATATTGTTGATAAACATCTGTATGACGTCTTAATGATAACAACAAACTGTGTGACATTATAATACTGGATAAACACCTGTATGACGTCTTAATGTTTACAAACAACTGTGTGACATTATAATACTGGATAAACTCATGTATGACGTCTTCATGTATACAAATAACTGTGCGACATTATATTACTGGATAAACACCTGTATGACGTCTTAAGGTTTACAAACAACTGTGTGACATTATAATACTGGATAAACATCTGTATGACGTCTTAATGTTTACAAACAACTGTGTGACTTTATAATACTGGATAAACACCTGTATGACGTCTTAATGTAAACAAACAACTGTTTGACATTATAATACTGGATAAACACCTGTATGACGTCTTAATGTTTACAAACAGCTGTGTGACATTATAATACTGGATAAACACCTGTACGACGTCTTAATGTTTACAAACAACTGTGTGACATTATAATACTGGATAAACATCTGTATGACGTCTTAATGTAAACAAACAACTGCATGACATTATAATACTGGATAAACACCGCTATGACGTCTTAATGTTTACAAATAAGTGTGTGACATTATAAGAGAGAGGAGATTCAAATTGTTTCATTTACGGCAACAATAAAATATTAACAATAATATTTAAAGCACAGCAATTGCTTAAAGCATGACACGTTGAATTTAATGTGAACTATTCAGACTGGGTATCAACAGTTTCATTAACTCCGACTCCTTAACTTCCCTCTTTATCACATCAGATGAATGCATTTGGTAAATAGGGAACACTTTGAAGTTATTGTGAGCACAGTTATGAATAATTTTGTTCACTTGTAAAAATATAAGGTCATCATGGAGTGTTTGTTGCTTGTGAAGATTCATTCTTTGACGTAGTTCACGCCCAGTTTGGCCAATATAAAATACCAAACATTTAACACAAACTATAGCATATATAACATTCTTCGACTTACAATTCATACTAGATCGTAGTACGGTACAGTGAATTTAAATCCATTTTTGAAAACAAAAGTAGAACATTCAATAATTATTTTACATGTTCCACATCTGGGCGAATTACATTTAGACACATTAGGTTCAGCTTGATTAGTTTCAAACTTGGAAAAACTCAATAGCCTTTTGAGATTTTTGGGTTGTCTTTTACTATTGATAATTCTATGTTTAGCTAAAACATTTTTCATACGCACGCTAGTTCTCTGCAAGTCATCAATTTTGGTTTTTACAATAGGGTACATAGCAAAATTATGTGGATTGTATGTAGATACAAAAGAAATAATTCCTTGGTCATCGTTGGCTTCTACACAGGATGTAAAAGGTCCCTTCTATATAGCTCTATTTACACCACTAAGAATAATCTCGTCCGGATAATGCTGCGACTTCAGGAAAAACATTAGTTAGGTGAGACAAATAAATAAGATGACGTACTGATGTACACAGTACATTTCTAAAACATATCACGTATTTTGAATCGATTAGAACAGTGGTATCATATTTCAAAATCTTCATTTCCTATATATTTAAGTGACCAGACAGGAGAAATTAAGGTTGCCGGCTTAATACTATCTATGGACGATGTTACCAGCTACACATTGGTACACGCTGACACTATTATGCTACCTGAAGACAATGTAGAAGGTTACAAGGATATCTAACATTAAGGTAGAATTTAAAGAGAACTTTTTAACGAAGAAAACGTCAGATCATGCACTTTAAACAGCCACATAAAGAGAGGCTGAACTCCGATTTTCAATACTGTAATATGTTTATCGATCTTGCGAACTTGTCGAAAATATCTTGGAATATTGTTTGAAAACACTGATTTGATACATGATATTCCCCGACTCCGTACTAGCGGAATCCGCGTGACGTGCCGTAAGTGCCCATTTACCGAAAAGTGTATATGCTGGCAAAATGTCTTGTAGCTGTATTGAATACGGTATTTAAATACTTAATGCGTTTCATGTTAATGCAGTTATCTCAGCAATGGAAACGACAGGTCAGATTGTCGCCACAAATGGTTACTTGTTGTATCAAAGTACGATTAGAAAGTTATACATGTATTTCAGTGCCTTGACACCTGAGATGTTTTTTGAACCGCCTGTCATATCGACCATTTTTGTATGATTTCATATTTTATTTTTTTGTTTCCGTTGGACAAAGCCCCTTGGCTCATACGTAGCCACGAGACATACATATAGCCGTTTATAGTCTGCAGCACCTATTATTATGTAACGCTTAACATAAAGCCGTATTAATCTATGACCAATGCACACGGTTCCGGTGTCCAGTCGATGCTCGAACAATCGTTAACGTTCAGATATAGCCCATGCCATTGTTTGATCCTTGCTATTGTTAGTGGTATCAACTTGAAAGCTTCAGGAGAAACATTTATATCAGCTTTCAGCATGTTTTCTAATCCATAGTCTACCAACTGACATTACCAACAATAAGAAATGATGTATCGAATTTGGAAAAACATTATTTAAACTAACTTTAAATAGCATGTAAAAGTGATACAGAATACATGTATTTTGATTATTTTAAAAGCGTTTGTACGGCTTCCTTTTTGTGGTCGTGTTACCTCGGTTCCTCTTTAGTATCGAGATTGAATTCCATTTGTCTTTAGAATTACAATTATGGCTTTTTGATTGTTTTATTTTATTTCACTAACTGACAATGCTTAATATTTTGCACGTACCGACAGCGCATACAGGAAAGTTGAGATAAGAGTGAATAAAATGGAACGTCAAAAAATCAGAAAGTTGATCAAAACAATTGTTGGGCGTTCCATTTGTCAATGCATACGGTTGCTTTGATGTTTTGCCGATGATACATTCATGCATTCATTTTGTTAACTACGTTTCAGTCTTAACACGAGTCGAAAACCTGTTGCTTGTCTACGAGAATACCAGTACCAACATTATTGAGTACTGGAACATGAATGAAACTGATAATAACCCGGATGATGACAAGCACACCATGCCTATCTACAAACTCATCAGGGGAGGTAACTTCAGAAGCAGCAAAGTGGACCACTGGGACACCAACCCTCCAAACGAGGTCGTTCAATGCAAATTGATATGCTTGTTTATATCATTAACGTTTGGTATTTTGAAGGATTCTAAACACAAAATAATCATAACATGATTATAATTATATTGCCATTATGATAATATAACTCAATTTTAATCTAAAATGCTTAATCTTTTCATTTGACAACCAACAATGATTTGACATGTTATGTAGCAATGCTTCCTACGTGATGTCTTTCCGTTCTTTTTTGTTTTGTATTTTGTCTTTGTCCTTACGAGTTAACGATATGTGTTTTGCATGTCTTGTATTTTCTTCGTTTGTAACCTGCTCTGTACAAAACCACTATTATTAACGTACAAAATATAGTATCACTGATTCAGAGTGAAAAGGAAACCTGCCCAAACAATGTCGTGAACAGAATTTTGGCTGGCTGCTCGTTACTACAGCGTCAAATGACGCAAAAATATTTGGAACTTTTCTTAAGTATTATTCCTTCCCTTCTTATCCTTTTTGTTTCCTGAACGTGTTAATGTTTTGTGAATGATAACCAGGTTGCTGTTATGTTTTTCAACAACATCGGAGACCTTCATTTCTGGATGGTGTTTAACACACGTAACGCTTCCAGGGATCTGGCCCAGTGGATGAAGGTAGATCGGCTTCTCGGGTCCCTCATCATGAATATGTACCAGATGACCCCGTTATGGAGGTGAGTCATGGTCGCTGTATTGAAACCCCGATGTGACAACACCTTTAACGTTTCTTATAAATACAGTATCCCAAAAATGAATTACACCACGCCGACATAGCTATTTTGTTCTTCAAATGCTCATCAATGGTACTTGGAGCCAAACAGGTGGAAATACATATCATTCTAAACTATTGTTGAAACAGTTGGGGAAGGTTGCGTAAAATCCATTAATTATATGTTTCCATTTAGAAATTGAAGTCAAACTAATAATTGTTAAGTTCTCAACTCAAAATATATCGATTTGGCTATAACGGTTGGAAAACCTCGGAAACCTTAAGTACCTGTGCCTATTATGTCTCACACGAGTGTATTTGATGATGGGTTCTCCGTGCATGACAGTTCAGGTGACTGTAGTCAGCTTTTTCCATCTTATTGCTACACGACCCTTCTGTGGTTCTGAACAATGTATGTTCTTGATGATATGAATTACGTGTAATATTTCGTATACATCACCAAAAAATATCTACCCATTCCCTATGTAATCGTTTACATTATATACATGTGTATAGGGTAGTTTGTAATTTACAACTTGTATACATACTTATCAAGCTAAGTGGTCAACCTAATTAAGTATGTTTGAACTGCGATTTTTTTTTTATATTTCATCAAAAACAGCGAGGTAACCAGGAGTCCTGTTTACCTTGTCAGGGTCTGATCACTCGTCTGTTGGTAATATTGATTAGTCAGTCTACACGTCCTATTTCTTGGTAATATTGATTAGTCAGTCTACTCGTCCTATTTCTTGGTTATATTGATTAGTCAGTGTACACGTCCTATTTCTTGGTTATATTAATTAGTCATTCTACACGTCCTATTTCTTGGTTATATTAATTAATCAGTCTACACGTCCTATTTCTTGGTTATATTAAGTAGTCAGTCTACACGTCCTATTTCTTGGTTATATTTATTAGTCAGTCTACACGTCCTATTTCTTGGTAATATTAATCAGTCAGTCTACACGTCCTATTTCTTGGTAATATTAATCAGTCAGTCTACACGTCCTATTTCTTGGTAATATTAATCAGTCAGTCTACACGTCCTATTTCTTGGTAATATTGATTAGTCAGTCCACACGTCCTATTTCTTGGTTATATTGATTAGTCAGTCTTCACGTCCTATTTCTTGGTAATATTAATTAGTCAGTGTACACGTCCTATTTCTTGGTTATATTAATTAGTCATTCTACACGTCCTATTTCTTGGTAATATTGATTAGTCAGTCTACTCGTCCTATTTCTTGGTTATATTGATTAGTCAGTCTACACGGCCTATTTCTTGGTTATATTGATTAGTCAGCCTACACGTCCTATTTCTTGGTTATATTAATTAGTCACTCTACACGTCCTATTTTTTGGTTATATTGATTAGTCAGTCTACACGTCCTCTTTCTTGGTTATATTAATCAGTCAGTCTACACGTCCTATTTCTTGGTAATATTGATTAGTCAGTCTACTCGTCCTATTTCTTGGTTATATTGATTAGTCAGTGTACACGTCCTATTTCTTGGTTATATTAATTAGTCATTCTACACGTCCTATTTCTTGGTTATATTAATTAGTCAGCCTACACGTCCTTTTGAATTAGTCAGTCTACACGTCCTATTTAATTAGTCAGGCTACACCTCCTATTTCTTGGTAATATTGATTAGTCAGTCTACACGTCCTACTTCTTGGTAATATTAATTAGTCAGTCTACACGTCCTATTTCTCGGTTATATTGATTAGTCAGTCTACACGTCCTATTTCTTGGTTATATTTATTAGTCAGTCTACACGTCCTATTTCTTGGTAATATTGATTAGTCAGTCCACACGTCCTATTTCTTGGTTATATTGATTAGTCAGTGTACACGTCCTATTTCTTGGTTATATTAATTAGTCATTCTACACGTCCTATTTCTTGGTTATATTAATTAATCAGTCTACACGTCCTATTTCTTGGTTATATTAATTGGTCAGTCTACACGTCCTATTTCTTGGTTATATTTATTAGTCAGTCTACACGTCCTATTTCTTGGTAATATTGATTAGTCAGTCCACACGTCCTATTTCTTGGTTATATTGATTAGTCAGTGTACACGTCCTATTTCTTGGTTATATTAATTAGTCACTCTACACGTCCTATTTTTTGGTTATAT
Organism: Mizuhopecten yessoensis; assembly: GCF_002113885.1. Taxonomy (NCBI): domain Eukaryota; kingdom Metazoa; phylum Mollusca; class Bivalvia; order Pectinida; family Pectinidae; genus Mizuhopecten; species Mizuhopecten yessoensis. The sequence goes on from NW_018406026.1 coordinate 43,991, forward strand.
TGATTAGTCAGTCTACACGTCCTATTTCTTGGGTATATTAATTAGTCATTCTACACGTCCTATTTCTTGGTTATATTAATTAATCAGTCTACACGTCCTATTTCTTGGTTATATTAAGTAGTCAGTCTACACGTCCTATTTCTTGGTTATATTAATTGGTCAGTCTACACGTCCTATTTCTTGGTTATATTGATTAGTCAGTCTTCACGTCCTATTTCTTGGTAATATTAATTAGTCATTCTACACGTCCTATTTCTTGGTTATATTGATTAGTCAGTGTACACGTCCTATTTCTTGGTTATATTAATTAGTCACTCTACACGTCCTATTTTTTGGTTATATTGATTAGTCAGTCTACACGTCCTATTTCTTGGTTATATTAATTGGTCAGTCTACACGTCCTATTTCTTGGTTATATTAAGTAGTCAGTCTACACGTCCTATTTCTTGGTTATATTAAGTAGTCAGTCTACACGTCCTATTTCTTGGTTATATTAATTAGTCAGTCTACACGTCCTTTTGAATTAGTCAGTCTACACGTCCTATTTAATTAGTCAGTCTACACGTCCTATTTCTTGGTAATATTGATTAGTCAGTCTACACGTCCTATTTCTTATGATCTCATGAATAGACTAGTAAATATATTTTAGTATGTATCGTAATTTATTGCATACTGATTTTCTCATGACATGTGGTACTGGTCATCATTCGTTCTATTATTGTTAGATAAAATGGACAATACCTTTTTATCACGATAAATATTGGAGCAAAATGATTATTTTCAAACAACAATGTTTTTAAAAATAATAGTAGTTTCTAAACTCTCCATTTTCTCCGTATCAGTCCGAAATTGAACGCCAAGACTCTTCCAACATGATATGAAACATTCGCCAGACGCATCACAGTGGGATTTCGAGCCTTGGTCTAGCAGCTTTAACCGATGCCTCAACTAAATGTGGGGCTTAGGATAATAAGCCATTCATGGTTTCGGTGTCTCGAGTCTACTTTCTGTATTTTCTAATTCTACAGAAGGGTGTCAAAATGTATATCTCACAATATATTTGAAGGCAATAAAAACAAACAGCTTTCGTGTATAAACAAGACTTCATTAAGATAGCTATTTACCTTTATATTGATTGCAGAGAACGATTCATGTGTTTGTTTTTATTTCAGTCAGCCTGGATACCAGTCCATCTTCTCCTCGGCGTTCGAAGCCAATACGGCGTGGTTTGCTGTGTCTGATAGAAACATGTACACGGGTAGCAAAGAACATCCCTTCTTCCTCATCCCGCTCCGAGATTCTGTGCCGTTTGCCGTTCTGCCTGGCAAGTATAACAACCTGTGCGATGAATTTAAATGGTTAAAGAAAGCAAACTTTTCATTTATTACTTTGCATTGCCTTAGGTTAGGTTTCTTTGTTGTTTCAAAAACATTCCGGTTATTTTGGACAGTTAATAAGTTTATCCATGTCAATGTCGACAGTTGTACGGTTTGTTTATACTCATGTCCACGTCAGTATGAACCAGTTATAAGTATACATACATGAACATGTATACACAATGTTGACAGGTGTACGGTTTGTTTATACTCATGCCCACGTCAGTATGAACCAGTTATAAGTATACATACATAAACATGTATACACAATGTCGACAGGTGTACGGTTTGTTTATACTCATGTCCACGTCAGTATGAACCAGTTATAAGTGTACATACATAAACATGTATATACAAAGTGGAATACTGTTAGATCATTTTAATAATTCTTGCACACTAAATGAATACTACCTAACTCACCTAATGTTATTACGTATGTTCCAAACTAATGTAAATCTTGGAATGTACCTCCAGGTCGGGGCTTTCAAGGCTCTGCCTGTTGCCAAATTCCCTTTAATTATGATGGATTTGATGAAACTTTTTCAAATGAAAAGTTTGAATTGTCGGTCGGATTAAACGAATTCCAATTACATTCCAATATTATATTAACATTGACCCCTTGTCTTTACAGAGTCCGATGTGGTGACAAACACTGACCCGACTCAGCTTGGTAAATTTGGACCATTTCTCTCCCAGGACATGGTTCAGGTAATACAACACTCTGTTAGCAGTGAATGTGTGAGAGCAGGGGTGTGGTCATTTCGTCTTCACAAAAACACAACGGGATATCAAAGTTGTAATTTATACACGAACAATATACGTATTCAACGTGTCGCAACGTCTCAAGACCGACTGGTTCCTTTGCAAAGATATGACTCTAAATAACAACCTATTATAGAACATATAGCATCTGGGTTTTATAAATAAAGTTATATTGATATGTGATTAAAATTCGAAAGCTCTAAACTGACGAAGCAAACTTGGTATTTCATTCTTGGGATCAACATAACTGGCATATATGTATATATAATTGTGGTTTGTTTTGACGATCAAACAGTGCAATTAATTATTCATTTCTTCCTACCATTAACTATTTTGTCATCGTCTCGGTAATATTGTCAACAATCTGGAGGCTAATTCTCAATGACAGGAACATAATATATTGCTTCAGACAAACCTTCACATTATGTGTGAAATTATATGTCTATGATGAATTTATATTCGTTACATTGTAATGCACTTATACGAAAAAAATCTGTTTCAATGTTTCACGGAAAGATCGACTTAAGTGGTATCACATTGGGAAGCATGGTATATGTGTTTGCTGTTGAAGCAAGCATTCTGAGCCCCGCAGCAGGCGAGGAATTCTTCAATTTGATGTACAGTACGGACGTTTGTAACACCGAGGATAGAGTCACCTACCGACGACAGGACGGAATGATTCTGGTACGTATATAGCGATATCTACCGGCGACAGGACGGAATGATTCTGGTACGTATATAGCGACGTCTACCGGCGACAGGACGGAATGATTCTGGTCCGTATATAGCGACAGTACGGAATGATTCTGGTACGTATACAGCGATATCTACCGGCGACAGGACGGAGTGATTCTGGTACGTATATAGCGATACCTGCCGGCGACAGGACGGAATGATTCTGGTGCGTATATAGCGACATCTACCGGCGACAGAACGGAATGATTCTGGAATATAGCGACATCTATAGGCGACATTTCGGAATGATTCTGGTACGTATATAGCGCCAGGAGGAATGGTTCTGGTACGTATATAGCGACATCTCCCGGAGACAGGACGGAATGATTCTGGTACGTATATAGCGACAGGAGGAATGGTTCTGGTACGTATATAGCAACATCTACCGGCGACAGGAGGAATGATTCTGGTACGTATATAGCGACATTACGGAATGATTCTGGTACGTATATAGCGACAGGAGGAATGATTCTGGTACGTATATAGCGACAGGAGGAGTGATTCTGGTACGTATATAGCGACATCTATAGGCGACATTACGGAATGATTCTGGTACGTATATAGCGACAGGAGGAATGATTCTGGTACGTTTATAGCGACATCTACCGGCGACAAGACGGAATGAATCTAGTACGTATATAGAGACATCTACCGGCGACAGGACGGAATGAATCAAGTACGTATAGTGGCGACAGGAGGAATGATTCTGGTACGTATATAGCGACACCTACTGGCGATAGGTCATAATGATTTTGGTACGTTAAGTGCTACTTTCTGATGACAGTACGGAATGATTCTGGTACGTATATACAATGTAGCGACACCTACTGGTGACAGTTCATAAAGATTTTGATAGGCTGGACGGTTAGTGCAACTTTCTGATGACAGAACGGAATGATTCTGGTACGTATTTAGCGACACCTACTGACAACAGGTCATAATGATTTTTGTACGTTAAGTGCCACTTTCTGATGATAGAACGGAATGAGTCTGGTACGTATATAGCGACACCTACTGGTGTCTGGTCATACTGATTTTGGTACGTGACTGCCACTTTCTGATGACAGAACGGAATGAGTCTGGTACGTTCATAGCGACACCTACTGGCGACAGGTCATACTGATTTTGGAACGTTTAGTTACTTATTTAGGAAAAGCTCATCGTTTATCAAAAGCATTACTGTTGCATGTTCGTTATATTGATATATATATATATATATATACGCTAATTTCACGGAAGTTATTTATGATTTTCTTTGTTGGCAGCAACTACAGACTGGCAAACGTGAGCAGATAGAGCTGTTACGGGTCCGCTGTGTGTGGCTATCTTTCAGCAGAACGATGACTTCAGTTACCGCGAAGCTCTTCGGCCCAGGTATACTGCTACTGAACCGATCATGCTGGTTCTCCAAATAAAGGAAGAATTTATGAAAAAGAACGATCACTGACACCTTGCGAATGCTATGCATTCCATACAAAAATCTGAATAATGTTAATTATTATATATTTTTCTGAAATGGGTACAAACTGCAGGATTAACTAGGATTAAAAGCAAGGCCATAACAGACTCTACTATTTAAGCGTCTTTTCTTTATCTTTTCGTACAGTATAACCAACAGTGACGTCATACTACTGAAACTGTCCACCAAACTGATCGTTAACCTACCCTTTATTGACAGTGACATCCCCAGATTATTTATTTCGCTATATAAGAGCTTGCTACTTATACCATGAATTCTGTGATAGTTGTCGACTGCTGACAGACAAATCTACAACACATGATTTCAAAATATGCACGTTGATGAAGACTATAGACATATTTCATGGTCGTCATCATGAACCTGGGTCGCGTCTTCGATGCCTGCGTGAGACAAGAGCCAGTTACTGGCCGAAACTCTAGCCCGACAGGTCTTTGAATTACCTGTCGCTGTTAAAAGGACGTAAAGTACTAATCCCATTGGGAAATGCGGTCTTTTGTGTTATTGTTTTTGAATTTTGTTTATCGATGTGTTTTGTGCTTTGTTGTTACTTCCTCAGTCTCGCTATCAGACTTTGATCTGACCTAAATTTACATGTGATATGACAGATTTAAATACCATTTATCAATGTTTAATTTCAATTAAAACATTCAACGTGTTACTGATAACAAAACAACATTTATTCCTATAACGATGTTAAGGACTGACTTCTGCTTTACGGCTATTTTAAAAATTAAATTGTTCCAGAACCAAATAATTTAACAGCATATGTTTTAATTGTTTTTGTTTGTGAAGGACCTGTATTTTCCATTTGTCATACATTACTAGGAAATGATTTTCGAAATCGAAACTATCGTCCTCTTGAAACTTATTAGAGCATAGAAACGATGTACTTCCCAGTATAACTGACATACATTTTATTTGATTAACTTGAGGAGGGATCTGTTCTTTAGGTTACGTAAACCTATAACCTACTTACGCCCGCCCTGTGTCTTTTAATATTAGTGTTAAATGTTATAATCTAATAAAGAACAATATGATGTTTTCCAGTTGCAGCACAGCAAGACTTCATCCAACTGCCAATTATGGTATTCCGTGGATTTTGGTATGGCGGTAAGTGACGAGTGGCCACCTATACAATCAATTAACCGTCTTAAATGACAAAAACAAATACAATACTACAAACACATATTTTACCAAGACTTAATTAGTTTATTTTTTATCATCAATAAATACTTTTAGATAACTAGAACGTGAACAATATTCGTGATGAGATTTACCGTTAGACCAATCACAGAGTTGCTGTAAATTTTGAATTGTAGCTATGTTGTTGTGTTCATAAGGAGCTGCAATCTTCTGTCAACAATACTACATTGATATGATACCCACTCACAGTCATAAAGCACACAACCTTGTATCTATATAAACATCGCATGTCTACAACTTCTAAAGAGATACTTATTGTCCGGAATTAGTTTTTCCGTGAAATGTTTTTAGTTGGTTAAATATGCATAGGAAATACAATTTGTGCTGCATTGTTTTGTTAGTACTGGCGCTTAAATATAGCGTGACGTCACAATGACAAATGACGTTTCCAATACGACAAGGTGAACTAATAAAATGTAGATCCGGGTCCGTCTATTTCCGTGGCACATATTCGCAACATCACAATTAGATACCTACCACACAAATATTTACAGAAGTATTATAATTCTATCTTACCGTTGAACGTTTTCACATTTAAAGGAGTGAGCGCCCTTGAGGTTATAATATCGCTTAATCGGTGTTTCATTAACAAGACCAATTCATTCCGGAATAGAATATTCGATCGGAAGGCATTATATTGAACGTTTTTTCTGGACCTCTTTGATGCCAGTATTTTTACGCATAGTTAGCTATATAACACGCAAGAATGAAGTTTACACTATTAACTTGTTAAAAAAGGTTCTAATGTAGGGTACAGTCGTTAGCGAACATGTTGATATTTCGTTCATATGAGTACAATTACCACACAAAGCGATATATAATACTTTATTCAGACATAAAAGCGAATGATAAAAGTATTTAACACTATTATCCTTCCATTCAACTAAGATCAATTATTTCAATGAATGATTCGATTCCTAAGTACACGTATATATTCTCTGAAGGATGATGGTCTGTACAACGTATCTTGGTAACGTATATACATCATGTATACCTGGATTATTGGAATCCTTTGTAAAGAATATACATATAAACATATTGAAAATAAAAAAAAATCGTGTATGTATATATATAGGGCAACGTTTTCTTTCTTAATGGTATGTATGTAGGGAACGATATCTTTAGTGTACAACTGAATGTATTTATCTAGGTAAAGATATCTTTAGTGTATGTTTGTATCTAGGTAAAGATATATTTAATGTATGTATGTATCTAGGTAAAGATATCTTTAGTGTAGGTATGTATCTAGGGAAAGGATATCTTTAGTGTAGGTATGTATCTAGGGAAACGATATCTTTAGTGTAGGTATGTATCTAGGGAAACGATATCTTGAGTATACGTATGTATCTAGGGAAACGATATCTTTAATGTATGTATGTATCTAGGTAAAGATATCTTTAGTGTAGGTATGTATCTAGGTAAACGATATCTTGAGAGTGCGTATGTATCTAGCGAAACAATATCTTGAGTGTACGTATGTATCTAGGGAAACGATATCTTTAGTGTAGGTACGTATCTAGGGAAAGGATATCTTTAGTGTAGGTATGTATCTAGGGAAACGATATCTTGAGTGTACGTATGTATCTAGGGAAACGATATATATAGTGTATGTTTGTATCTAGGTAACGATATCTTTAATGTTTGTATGTATTTAGAGAAAAGATATCTTTCGTGTAGGTATGTATCAAGGGGAACAATATCTTTAGTGTAGGTATGTATCTAGGGAAACGATATCATTAGTGTTGGTATGTATCTAGGGAAACGATATCTTTAGTGTAGGTATGTATTTAGGGAAAATATATCTTTAGTGTATGTCTGTATTTAGGAAAACGATATCTTTAGTGTACGTATGTATCCAGGGAAAATATATCTTTAGGGTAGGTATGTATCTAGGTAAAGATATCTTTAGTGTATGTATGTATCTAGGTAAAGATTACTTTAGTGTAGGTATGTATCTAGGGAAACGATATATATAGTGTATGTTTGTATCTAGGTAACGATATCTTTAGTATAGGTATGTATCTAGGGAAACGATATCTTTAGTGTACGTATGTATCAAGGGAAAATGTATTTTTAGTGTAGGTATGTATCTAGGAAAACGATATCTTTAGTGTACGTATGTATCCAGGGAAAATATATTTTTAGTGTAGGTATGTATCTAGGTAAAGATATCTTTAGTGTATGTATGTATCTAGGTAAAGATTATTTTAGTGTAGGTATGTATCTAAGGAAACGATATCTTTAGTGCATGTATGTATCAAGGGAAAAGGTGTCTTTAGTGTAGGTATGTATCTAGGGAAAAGATATCTCTAGTGCATGTATGTATCAAGGAAAAAAAATACCTTTAGTGTAGGTATGTATCTAGGGAAACGATATCTTTCGTGTATGTATGTATCTAGGAAAAAGATATCTTTAGTGTAGGTATGTATCTAGGGAAACGATGTCTTTAGTGTAGGTATGCATCTAAGGAAACGATATCTTTAGTGTATGTATGTATCTAGGAAAAATATATCTGTAGTGTAGGTATGTATCTAGGGAAACGATATCTTTAGTGTATGTTTGTATCTAGGGAAACGATATCTTTAGTGAAAATCCATAATTACATTACGGCCTTATGAACATATTTTAACTTACATTTTGTTATGAAGCTAAACTATTCGACCTTCTTAATTGTTTGGACTAGAACGAGAAAGAAAAGACAGGAAAAGACATGAAAAACTTAAAGTACCTGTCTTGATGTCCTTTGTTTAATACGAAAATACTTTAACGATATTAGTCACTGAGATCTGCTAGATCAAAATCGTGTTTTGATGATCTTAGAATTTTATCGGCTGATATTACTGTGGCTTAGTTTGTATGTCTAGATTGGCGACCAATGACTTACCTTTCCATTGATCACTGTTACTATGTGCGCTATCATCCAGCATGTGCTGGACGGAGCCTAAGCAACAATAAAAAATAGTTCTTGCTCAAATCTGTTGGTATTTTTTTCTACTCGTTGAAATTCATTATTTGTAGATGCTAGCGAAACAACAGTTAGTCCTTCAACTGAGGAAATTCTGACGACAACAGAGGGAGAAACCACTACAGACCCTTTGTCTACTGTTGGAGTAGGGTCATCTTATCCTCCTCTCTCTGAATCCCCTTCCCCATCTACTGCTAGAACGTGCACATGTACGTGTCCTAATATACACGTGGACAACTCACCTGCGGCCATTGACATAAAAATACAGGTAAGTCAAACGGCAGTACCTGGTAACCAAGGTACACCGTGTTATGATGTATGGAACAACGCCGTGATAGAATATCAACGTTCAACATCATCATATTATTGTTAGTGTTTTCTCTTTAGATTAACGTATACTTTATTATTATAAAATTATATATCATATTACATTACAGTACCTTTCTTCTTAATTTATCGCACTGATGCACATTTCTACCTTGATGACAAAAAAATACACCTTTTCTTAAGTCTATTTCATAAATTTATTTCGCTAAATTGGCATCACATAAGATCGTAATCAGGATCTGATATCATGTAAACGAATTTTTTTGAGACCAAATTAGAATGTTTCTTAAGTTTACAGTTAAATATCAAAGTATGATCGTCATAAAAACTTTCGATTTACATATTTTTAATGTGAACTGTTTAACCAAATTAATACCGAAAGAAAATTGATGATATTGATATTTCAAGGCCATAATTTGACGATGGCCGTTAAATACTAAACTAGAATGGTTTTTTTTATGTCATTCCTACATAGTAGTCTAATAACACTTGTACCTTTTTGAATTTTCAGAATTTGAAGAGGACACTAGCAATTAACAAGACCCAGCTGTCATCCCACATGAGGAAGTTCATAAGTGTACCGGATGGTCGTGCCTCGGCCGCGGGAATCGGGTACGTGGCCGCCGTCTTCCTTGTGCTAGTGGTCACTACTATTGCAGTGCTGGATTTGTCATCCTTACTCCAATATCTCGCCTCTGTGTGGAAATATATAAGGGAAAAAAACTAAAAGAAAAGTATTTTATAACCGTCAGTTAGAAACATATTGACTAACACATTACCTATCACTCCGTCTACTTACAATTCATAAAGTCTGGAAAAACTATGTATGTATTCTGTTGTTGCAGTTTGCAAAGAAATGATTCCACGCGAATATCATTTTCTGATTGGTTTTGTTCATAGCGGTCAGGATTTTAATCGATGACCACGTTTTATTATGAATCAATAGAAAAGGGCACTTTAATACACATTGTATAACAAAAGCATTCGTGATTAATAATGAATGTGAAATGGCTAAAATGTAACCTCCACAGTGCTCTGAGTGTACCCATTCGGCGGGGCTAGACCCTGGTTCAACCATGGACCTCATATTTTTAGATACTGTCGCTCTAACTGACTGACCTACCTAGTCAACGGAACTTTGCCAGTGTTATCTAAAACGTAAAGGGAGATAGCTGTATATACGCAAAACCGGAATGCGTCGGGACAGGGATCCTTATGATATAGTGAAGCGTCAAACCTGGTGTGGTTTTACCAGGTTTTTATCGCAGTTGTAAATGACACATGCCTTGAAGATCCTACTGCAGACGTTGTTGCCATAGGCCACACAGTAATCCAGTGTGTTAGAACATTGGGCCGTTAGAACATTGGGCCCGTTAGAGCATTGGGCCGTTAGAACATTGGGCCGTTGTGGTATCCACACTTGTGGTGTCCACACTGGCGACCTCTTAAGTCCGAACAAAGGACGGTTTCTTATCAAAGCTATTATGCCAATTTGGTCCTCAGAGTTCGATATTATCTCTGTCTGCATTTAAACTAATGTCGTTTACAAAGGTAAGGAGACGAGGCAAATATCTGTTGTCAGAGACATTAATAGTATTCCCTAGGAACAAATGTAGATACATATATAGTTAATATATAACTGACAACACAATCATAGTTATCCACTGCAAGCAATGGGCCCCAAATGAAAGTTAACAACATCTTCTTTTTTTAAACAAAATGTCTTTATGTAATTACACTTGTGTGTTTTATTTAAATACCATTTTGACGCCATCAAGCAATACAATGACTGTAAAAATTGTAATGCATGTTAAACTGCTATTTCAAAGATTACTCAAATGTAGAAAGAAACTGACAGGACTAATCAACTTATCATAACAGCATATTTACATGTGCGTGATATTACCACGTTTTATACATGTCTAAACTATATTTTGATTATAGACGAAGCGCTAGAAATGCAGTCGTCCGATTTGTGACGTCACCATTAATATGACGTTATGATTGTAATGTTGGATACTGCAGAATATTGCTTGTAGATGACTGTTCTTTCTTATTGTAATTAAACATGAAACACAATATTGTTTGTTCTATCCGTATATTGTGTTAATCATTATTTTACATCAAAATAGAAAAATGAATTGCTTTTCTTGCCGATTGCAATGTAAGAGTTTGGTGTTCATATTTCTTTTTCCTATAATATATACCAATGATTGCCTTTGCAAGCAGTTCAGTCAATAACGGGGATTTTTCTCAGAAAATTAAACGTTAAGGCTATTTACATTTTTAACATGTAAAACGTCTTTTTATTTGTTTTTAATAACCTTATTCTACATGTTATCTTGGAAGGCACATGGTTACTCAGATAAGATGGGTTTTTTTTATCACCAGTACAGTTCTTTATCTTACCAGAAAAACATGATGCACTCAATATACACTATGTACGAGACATCCTGGTTATTTCGTTCACATCGGGTCATCCAAATTATATAAAGAGAAGGTTTTAACTTACTCTGCGTGTGTAGATAAGAAGAGAGGCCATTTACAAACGTTTTGCTAGGTAGGTGAGGAAACTTATTAATTTTGTTAAGACGAAAAGGAAGTCATTATGCAGACATATATACATATCTAGTGTTAAATTAACCTTATTGAAAGTTGATCGTAACACTCACAAACACAGTGGACTGAACCTTTAAAATCATGTCGTTCATGTTACTGTCATTCCACTTAAGATATACTGATTATATAGAAGTTTAACTCAAACACGAACTGGCACAATTCTGGTAAGTTCAATTTATAAACGTATATACTCTACACCATCCGAAAAATATTCACGTGAATAGAAATAAGTATGATTCAATAACGATCACAAAAGTGTTTAATATCGGTTAGCATAGGTCAAATATTAAATACTTAGATGAGGTAAGTAAATCATCTGGAGTATCTAAATTCAGAACACTTAGAGGATATTTAAGGGTGTCTTCAGCAATAACAAATGTATTTTACGAGTGTGTCTAAATATTTTAATATTATTCACGAGTGCGCAGCACGAGTGAAAAATATCAAAATATTGCCCACACGAGTTTTCTATTTATTACATTTTTCAGCATAAAACATGAAAAATGTAATGCATTAAAAAGGGCGGAAATAAGGAGCGTAATTATTAGCGCCATATCCTAATGACTTCACACTTGACGACAAGGCAGCGCGCCATTTTGAATGGGATATTCAACACAATTCCGACGTTTTCTGCTGTTTTCTGGTATTATTGCCTATACAAATTTTATCAATTGTATATTTATGTCAATACTTAAGTGTGTGTGCCAAACATTTACCATAACAACCACTTATTCTATCGTCGCTTCATTTGAATCTGAACAAAAAATCGTTGCCTTTGAATAGAAGATACCGTTATGATTGGTCAATAACAAAAAGTGATATTTTCACACTGTGAAAATGTAACTTTTGATATTTGTCAAAATGTGAAAGATATCAGTTTTATCAAGTTGATAGAATCCGATATTTCACTGTCAAGAATGTAATAAATTAACTTATAAATTTGAAATATGGTTATTGATTTAACAGACCATTACAAATTGCTTATAGATAGCCACTAGAAACATAGAGTAAGGAAGCACTATGTATGCACATATTTCGTTTGTTGAGACAGGAACCCAAAAACGGTAAATGTTTACAGAATCGTACACCCTATGATTGTCCATAAATCCCACTAATGTTTTAAATTTTAATTAATTTACAGAAGAATGACAACTTGGGTGTCATTTGGTAACATTGATGTTACAAAATAACATTTGTATTAACCAATTGTCTTTTCGTTACCTATGACATGTTTGATTTTTCGTCGAGTTTTTACCTTACAACGTTGTTATAATTTATAAACTTTTTTTTCCGATACATTTCCGAATTTTTGGACCGTAGCGGTACCTCTGTATAACATTTTGCAAAAGAAATAATCCGGCACAGATACTGGTGACGAAATGGCGCCGTTTAACGACGACGACAAGATGGAATACGTTCGCAATGTTAAGTAAAGGAAGATAATACAAACTGACTTTCCAGATAAAATAAGGAATTCAGTTTGTTGGTCAACAACATACAGAAAACTTTGTTGTTTTCCCCTCAAATTCGTTATTTCAGTATATTGCCCATTAGAGCTAAGAAAATGGTAATGAAATGATACCAGTCTGGGTTACCACTTCAGATTCAACAGTTTGGTTTCAATTCAACCCGCTGTTTGAACTTCTGTCACATTTGATATATATGTACATACAATAGTATTTTCAGCAAAATGTGATTCCTCAAAACTCATTTCTGTTCTTGGTCTCGCCTATTCCTCTAATAGTTGCCGTTGAACTTGTGACACTACAGCCAAAACCTTGTCCCATTCACCATAGATTCATTACTATTTTCGTTAGAGTACACTTTAAACCTAAAATGTTGTATTTTGTATATTTGAGTAATTACTTAATTCAACTAAACGTAAAAAAAATATGACTATGGAGGATATTAAACGAATTCCTTGTAAACACATTATTTTACAAGCATTAGAACTACTTTTTTCCAGTATGAAACAAACAATATTGAAGCATTCAGGCTTATGACTTATTTATTGAAAGTTACCTAGTTAATCGTTTATTCCTCTATTTCCCATCGACATCATAACGGGAAGCAGAAATTGTTTCTATCAATAAAGGGAAAGTTTTAAATTGGAAAATCGTACTAATGATACATGGGAGATAATGTAGACCACGCACTAATGATACGTGGGAGATAATTTAGACCACGCACTAATGATACCTGGGAGATAATATAGACCACGCACAAATGATACATGGGAGATAATATAGACCACGAACTAATGATACATGGGAGCTAATGTAGACTACGCACTAATGATACCTGGGGGTAATGTAGACAACGCACTAATGATACCTGGGAGATATTGTAGACCACGTACGAATGATACCTGGGGGATAATATAGACCACGCACTAATATTGTATGATTGATTAGAACGGTTGTTGAAAAAACAAATCCAATGTTCGCTGTCATTCGATGAACTTTTCATACACAAATTAACTTTCCCGCCAAAAAGAAATATTTGTCAGAGTTCTATAGACCACGCACTAATGATACCTTGGAGATAATATAGACCACGCACTAATGATAGCTGTAGACCACGCACTAATGATACGTGGGAGATAATTTAGACCACGCCCTAATGATACCTGGGAGATAATATAGTCCACGCACTAATGATACATGGGAGCTAATGTAGACCACGCACTAATGATACCTGGGAGATAATGTAGACCACGCACTAATGATACGTGGGAGATAATGTAGACCACGCAATAATGATACCTGGGAGACAATATAGACCACGCACTAATGATGCCTGGGAGATAATATAGACCACGCTCTAATGATACCTGGGAGATAATGTAGGCCACGCACTAATGATGCCTGGGAGATAATATAGACCACGTACTAATGATACATGGGAGATAATATAGACCACGAACTAATGATACATGGGAGCTAATGTAGACTACGCACTAATGATACCTGGGGGTAATGTAGACCACGCACTAATGATACGTGGGAGATAATTTAGACCACGCAATAATGATACCTGGGAGATAATATATACCACGCACTAATGATACATGGGTGATAATGTAGACCACGCACTAATGGTACATGGGAGATAATGTAGACCACGCAATAATGATACCTGGGAGATAATATATACCACGCACTAATGATACATGGGAGCTAATGTAGACCACGCACTAATGATACATGGGAGATAATGTAGACCACGCACTAATGATACCTGGGATATAATATAGACCACGCACTAATGATACCTGGGGGTAATGTAGACCACGCACTAATGATACCTGGGAGATAATTTAGACCACGCACTAATGATACATGGGAGATAATGTAGACCACGCACTAATGATACCTGGGAGATTATATAGACCACGCACTAATGATACCTGGGAGATAATGTAGACCACGCACTAATGCTACTTGGGAGATAATGTAGACCACGCACTAATGCTACTTGGGAGATAAATTAGACCACGCACTAATGATACATGGGAGATAATATAGACCACGCACTATTGATACATGGGAGATAATATAGATCACGCACTAATGATACCTGAGAGATAATGTAGACCACGCACTAATGATACCTGGGAGATAATGTAGACCACGCACTAATGATACCTGGGAGATAATGTAGACTACGCACTAATGATACCTGGGAGATAATGTAGACCACGCACTAATGATACATGGGAGATAATGTAGACCACGCACTAAGGATACATGGGAGATAATATAAACCACGCACTAATGATACATGGGAGATAATGTAGACCACGCGCTAATGATACCTGGGAGATAATATAGACCACGAACTAATGATACGTGGGAGATAATATAGATTAAAGGTTGTTGAAAAAACAAATCCAATGTTCGCTGTCATTCGATGAACTTTTCATACACAAATTAACTTTCCCGCCAAAAAGAAATATTTGTCAGAGTTCATTGAGAATATGAAATCATGTTGTGGTACCCATATATGGCTAAACGCAAAGATATGTTGGAGCTTGTCCAGAGAAGGGATTTAGAGATCTGTCATATCTGGAGCGGTTTAAAAGAATATAGTTTCCTGCTAAACGCTTCAGACCTACACCAGGTGCTGTGATTGAAGAAAACAAGATAACGAGTGGTGTCTTTGATCGAAATGCATCAGATTTCATGCAGCAGGACTGTTCTGAAAGACATGGTACCAGGCGCATTAAAATTATCCACACAATTCATCGAAATAAGGAAAACACTGCTTTCCTTTACATTCGATCTATACTAAAACAATATCAATTCTTTAAGCTAGTCAGATCAAAATGAAAACCTATCAAATAATAAAACGATAAAAACATCTAGAAATTATTCAATAACAATAAATCATTAAAACTCAAAACTAAACAGACAATAATTATGTCAAAATTCAAGACTAGTCAAATTAATGTAATAACAAATCTCTAACCGAGTCAGATACAAATCAAGGGATACGATAGCAATGTGTTATCTGCTAGAAACGTCTGTTTATCTTATCTGAAGTTGTAATTACGAAATATCGGTCATTTGGACGGCGTGACCGTAGTCCTGTTTCTGAACTACGCCAGAAAGATATACTGTCAATAAGTACACACTGAGTTGAGCACATAAAAAAGACAGAACTGAGGTCAGAAAGAAAATGCTTACATAGGCCAGCAGTTTTCTTACTAACTGTACTTGCGGGTCTGGTATACTGTTTGGTGCGTAATGCATTCAATTCAATTCAATCAAGCTTGATTGAAACCGTTGTAGTAATCTACATATTGATATAGTATTGTATTTGTCATTTATATTAGCAGGTTCAGAGTAATACACTTTATGATCAAAACTGGTGTTTTATTACTGATTCTTGTCGTTTCAGATATGACAATTTCCCCAGCATTCGTATTCTTTTTGGTGTTTGCTGTTTACCAAGGTATATTGATTTTTTCCAGATTTCCAGTATAACTATTGCTACGACAAGTGTGACGTCAAGGCGTGTGAATTTTACAAATATTAGAAGAAAATATCGCAATAATTATCAGGGCAATCAATTAACAGTAAGACTTTAAATGCTTTTTATTTGGTAGGGGAACTATTTTTGGGTATATTTTGTGAACAACGCAACAAAGGCAATCATAAAATTTACTGAGAATGATTGTGTGATGATGATAGACCTTCGGTTGATAATGTCTTTGTTGCGTCTGATTGCACGCTTTTTTAAATAGTCTATTAGCATATCCATGGAAACTAACTGTGTTACTCTCTTATCAAATTTAAAATATATCAATACTGTGTGGTCTTTAAATAACGTTATTGACCACGTCAATTGTACATTTGAAATTGAAATCCATGACATTTCCTTGAATGTAACACCTTCTTACAATGTTAATATGTCGAAGTAAACCCGATATTTACTGGCTTTCCCCGATTATCGCGGTTCCCGTGTTAGGTGTCAATGCAGTTTGACAATTTTACACCACGTGGTTTCGAGAGATGCCGGTTGATGAAGACTATTATTGCGAAATACGTATTCATTTAAATGATGGGTATACCGATGCTTTATTGTGTTCATCTGTTGGTTTGTTGTTTGAGTTGTCCCTACTCCTGTTCTGTCGCTGGGAGCATGACATTGCTTGAAGTTGACAAAGATTTAGGCTGATGTTGTCCATGAAACGAAAGACGCTTACCCCTCCGGAACACTCAAGTCTTACCATCATGTTACTTATTTATTTTATATTTATATTTAAAACTTGTTTCATTGGTTGTTATTTCGACTAACGGTTTAGGTCACACTGAGATAGTCTCCTATTTTCTTTCATCAACATAGTTCAGATAATTTTGGATGGAGAAATAGGTTTACCTTGGTATGTAGAGACATTGAAAACTTTTTTTGCAATGCGGGGAAATTACACATATTATATTTTCCAGACTGTGAACCCTACATTTCGTTTAATACTTATCTTTCTGAAAAGTCAAAACACTTTGTCATCAGTTTATCCACTTTTAACTTATCTGAACATGGCATAACTAGGTCTCATTTATCATTTTGCAGTTGATGTTTCTGCTCTATTTTTAGTTCAAATACAGAAATATTTATTTTCATCGGAGTGAAAAATAACAGCCATTTTTAAATCTTATAATCCTCTAAGTTGCAGTGATGTATTGTTATAATTTCCCTGAAAAATAAACCTGTTATATTTATCGACTTCAGTGCCAATTTTAATCTGTATTATATTTATCCATTTCATTTTTGAGGAAGAAACAACAAATGTTTAACAATGTTCTACGTTGTCTGTTATGTACCAGCATCGGGTGAGGTAAATACTACAGTAGCCACATGTGGTGACGTTCATCCCGACTGTCAGTCTTATGGTAAAGTCGTGTGCGATAGTATTAGGTATCAACCTTGGGCCAGGATAAATTGCGCCAAGTTCTGTAGTTTCTGTGGTAAGTAAAATATATATTACGAACTGTACAACATACAATAAAGGCACGAGAGAAATGATTATCTCTATCCAATTTCTACCCTATGTCTCACTCTGGCTAGAACAAAGTGTTCAAAATTGGTATCTTGAACAATTTCTAACAAAATATTGGCTGGTCATGACCGCTTTTTCCATGTGCTAACAGGGTCTAGTACAGGCCGAATCAATCTTTACCCAGAGTTGCCCTTCCTTACACTCGGTAACAGTAAAGAATGACAACTCCGGGTAGAGATTGATGATGAACAAGATTTTTGCGGCATGCCATAAATAACTCTTAAATCGCAGTTGCACGATTTTTCCTTACTCAAGCAAATTTCTTAAAGTAACTGTGCCACAATCTTTTGTAATAACTGTGGTAATTAAATTTAATAAATAGCTTAAATATTTTGGTATGAAAAGATTAAAACATCGAATTACTTAAATCTTAATCAGAAATAAGCGTGCGAAGCCTTTTCCTAATTTCTACTTTTGTCACCAGGCGCAGGATTTAAGCAATGATTACGTTATAAAGATGTATAAGCGAATTTACGAAATGTCACGAAAGCAGAACACAAATATCGAATGGCGACTATGTCACAATAAACATTTCTTCATATTAATTAATAATGATCCATTACGTCTCTTGGTATGCTGAACGACTTACTAGTTCACTCATGAAGAAGCATTAGCAAAAAATGAAAAATCGTTATAGCAGAGGAATCGTGCCGAAATTTGACATGAAATAATATCCTTTTGAAGAGGGCCCATTGAGACATGCGTGACATTATTTAAGTCATCGAATTCTAAGCGGTACGTAGGGAAAAAAAATTAAATTCGTTCTTTCTATTTTCTTTCATCTCTTTGACGTGTTTTACGCCCTGAATGTGATTTTACGAAAAATTATGGATTTTTGCTTTGAACGAAAAAATAAGAAATGCCAGTTTGCCCTGCTGATAAGAAAGAGCGAAGGCTAGCGACACGGTAAAATTTAACTGAAGATTAGTCATAGGAAAGCATTACTGGCGTGAAAAGGAAATCAATCGTATATTTAAAATTTCTCTTAACTCATATGGAAAAAGTTAAGCTACATTCGTGAAACTATGGCAAGGGTTTAAAGGTGAATCCCTTAGTAGACAATACACACACACATATGTTGCTCATGCAATTTCATACACGATATGTATACCTTCTAAAATTCTTATAACAAAGCCGCTGTCTTATTCTGATGGAGACATTTGAACAGAAAGAACTTTATTCTTATTTTAAATATTCAATACATAAATTATTACAATTCTTTCATAATTGTTGCGAACAAAATGATTTTTTTACAATATTCATAATTATACTTTTGCATATAGTTGTATATAATTGCCTTCCGTTTCATATATATTTCAACAATGTATCCATTGAAAGTGATATTGATATAATATACTGTATATATGATATATCAATGTGCCAGTAAAACTAAAACCGTAAACCGTATTTGTGATTATAGTAATTAGCGAGATATTAGTCCATATATAAAATATAATTTCCTGTTTATCATGTCATTCACGAAATGATACCTGTTTATGATATGATCCACAATGTATTTTGACCTCGTTTTTTACAAGGTGACAACGGGTGTGAGGATAAACTGCATAACTGTGAGATCTATGGTACCGCCGCATGTCAATCCCCGTTCGTTCCCTGGGCTACCAAGAATTGTGCCAGGTATTGCGGTATATGTGGTAGGTTGATAAACATCTCACTGTTATTGTTGGCTTTTCTGGCGATCCTACATGTAGCTTGACATAAGTTCAAATCGGCTTATCATGCGACTTAGAATTCCGTTTAAACTTTTATTCAAAATTCAAATTACGATATTTTACCTTAATGCGTCAAGAACATACTTACGTTGTAAGCGTTTTTCACCCTGTTTCACATTTAAACATACAGATATATTTGACTGGAATAAGCATCAAAGCATAGGTATAACAGCATTTCGAGACTGACGGAAACAGTGTAAGGAGTTAAGCTAGAGTCGGGGCAGAAAGAATTTTGGATCACTTAATGATTAGTTAAGCCCTAGGGGACCCTGCCTGGGTCAGACACGTTAGAAAGCAGGAGAAACTACAGTTCAGTGACTAGTCCATCTATACGTGGCCCGACTGGTAAGGTTATAATCTCTCACTTATCAATGTATATAAAATGAATTATGTCCTTCTTTACTCAAAAAAAAAAGTTTAAAAAAGGCAGGCGAATCGCAGCAACCTGTACTAAGGGGGGAAGGGACAACGGACAGTACCCCGAACACTATATAAAGCGTATTACCTATAGTTTACATGATCCAAAAGATCCATTTAGGAGGCGTCGACGCAAAGGCCACCGTCAAATTGATCAATATTTAGGCATAATTATTCAATTTTAATGCTCTTGATTTGTTTCATCCAAATATCAAAAACATCTTTATGTTGAGTTCTTGAAACATTCCTTTCACGTGAATCATGAAGAACAATGTGCATAAATTAAGTGTATAAAACAAACAGAGAAATATTGTGTCTACTTATTTTATTGTAAAAGATAACATGGATATATATTTTTACTTTGAACATAGGAACAATAAAGGTACCAACCCATCCTCCACTAGCTCCCTCAATGGCTGGTTGCCATGACGAGATAACGGACTGTAGTTCCTATGGCCAGGATGCCTGCAAGCAATACGAAACCTGGGCCCGACAAAATTGTGCCTCATTTTGTGGATTTTGCAGTGAGAGTCTCCCCATCACAATTCGCATCACACAGGGACACTGACAAAGTCCTTTCTAAAGAGTTCAGTTATAAACTTAATTGCATAAAAATAATTACAATATAGGCAAGGAGTGATACACAGTCGTTGACCATTTTGAATTCTGATATTCTTTTTAACACAAAACTATACAAAATTAATACATTGATCATATTTATTTAAAGTTATACTTGAACAAACGTTTTCATAATATGTTTAGAAAACTATTTTACAGAATTATTTTCATTGGATTATTTAAAAAAAATGGCTATCCATAATTTATTCCAGGTACACTTAACCCACTTAGCCACTCAGCTGTGTGCTTAAAATCTCTAGTTTACTAGTAGTATACTGCTGGTATGGGACAGAGAATTGAGAAACTATATTTTATACGTTGATTAATTATTTTTATTATTTTTTGCTCTAGCGACAGCAAAACCTACCATACCAGCGTATTTTTACACTGGGACCTTTCCACCAGGCTCCAACGGAACATTAAACAGGTAAGGGGCTCATACTGAGATAATCTTAAGTGAATATAGAATTAACTGGACACCTGGTTCAACCAACCAATCATTTACTTGTTTAATTTGTCTAGTCAATAACCATGGAACTCCTTAATTGGACGGTAATATTTTCTGAAGAAAAATAAATAAAATACATTTTTAACTAATGTATCCAGATAAATAAAAACAACTGGAAGATGATGTTTCCAATCTAAACTAAAAAAAACAACTGTTAATTTAGATTGGTAATCTCATTTTTTACTTTAAATTTCTCAGACATTTTTTTTATTAATATAGAATACATGATCATTGTCTTCAAACAATTCAGAACATTTCAGAAGGGGTAAGGAAAGACGATGGTACTACGTAGCTTTAGCGACTGATTAGCGTCTTTATATCTGTCGTACAGATATCTTGTATTTTATGAAACATACATGAAGATATCAGTTTTCGTGATGTAGTGTTTAGTGAGATTTTCTGCTGCAGATTTGGAATGATGAAGAAACAAGCTTTAATTAAAGACCCGAATGGCTTTATTTTTCACTCTGTTGACTCAAGCAGAAAGGTATTGAGCCATGTACAAACTTCAAGATATCAAATAGAAGTAGAAAACAATATTCACATCATTTATGTTGCCTGGCTTTGTTATTTACGCGCTTGCATTATTGTTATAATATGTATTCGGTATGAAGGCGATGATAAGTTTATATCACGCCTGCCTTATCCTCTGCACTAAATGCTGGGCAGTAAATATGTTTGAAATCATGACAAGAAGCATATATTTAACCCACTTCAAAGGCATCTAAAGGGAGATAACCGCCCCTTCTTTAATGTCATATATCATTTAGTGAATGTCCGTAACTTGTTTTTACTTTTTTATTGTTTCATTTTTTTTCATTTCTGCCAGATGTTTTTATAAAGGACAGTTTTATCAAACAAACGACTCTTGGCAAGACGGTTGTGAGTTTAACTGTACCTGTACGGACGATACCAGAGGAAGATACATCTGTTCATCTTTGTAAGTACAGTTAGAAGTCAAGTAACATAATGCCTTATATGTTGGCAATATTCTTACTTTGACGACACACTTCCATGACGCAAAAGATTCTATACTTAAACTTCCTATGAAATTATTCGGTCCCTGTTCATATTAATCAAGACAGGTTCACTGCAAAACATTGTTAAGGCATAAGTGTTAGAAGTTAGTAACATTAATAATTAAAGTGACATTTTAAAACTATACATCCAACTAAATAAAAGGAATTTGAAGATTTTGTTTCGAATCTTAACGAAATATTATTATTCTTTGAATTTAGTTTGGTACACTTATTTTATACTTTATAGTTCCTAGACAATACTTGTTCAATATAGAATACATGATCATTGTCTTGAAACACTTCAGTACAATTCAGCAAGGGTAAGGAAAGACGATCATAATAGTTTTAGCTAATGCTCAGCGTCTTTATATCTGTCCAACTGATATCTTGTATTTTATGAAACATATATGTATTCTGTATATTATGCAAACCTTCCAATATATAATTCATTCGTGCATATTCACATGAGATATAGGTATTTCTCGTGTTAAAATATAACATCAAATGTGACGCAAAGTTAACGTGACAACAGTGAAGTAATAGATTTACTGCTCAGATTCACACTGTTAACATATTCAGCTATCAATGTTTTTTTCAAACTCCGTTCCCGTTTGTTAAACTCCACAAGCCGTGCCTGTCTGTTTACCGTATGCTACAATTGTAATCTAAATAGTAACACCCCAAATAGGAATGTCGCTTGTTTTCTAATGTATGGTAAGCAGAAAATAGTATTTTCTCGTATTGGGTTGTGGTGTCAGTCAAACATTTTATCTAAGTCTCCATTTTCAAAAAGAATTTTCCCTCTGTTTACTTCAGATGCTACACGTGGACACTACCTAGTGTCTGCCATTTAGAAACTCCACTCGGGAAGTGCTGTGCCAAACCAGTTTGTTCTGCGAATTTCCAAATACATTATCCGCCTGGCTACGTAGATCACGACGTCTGAGACGATGTANTAGCCTGACGATAACGGCCACCTCACTAATACACTCTGTTACCTACAGCATGACGATAACGACCACCTCACTAATACACTCTGTTACCTACAGCATGACGATATCGGCCACCTCACTAATACACTCTGTTACCTACAGCATGACGATAACGACCACCTCACTAGTACACTCTGTTACCTACAGCATGACGATAACGGCCACCTCACTAGTACACTCTGTTACCTACAGCATGACGATAACGGCCACCTCACTAATACACTCTGTTACCTACACTTTTCTGATATGGGTAACTTAACTCTGTAACATATAATAACTTGTCCCATTCATCATAGATTCATTACTATTTTCGTTCAAAGTACACTTTAAACCAAAAATGTTGTATTTTGTATGTTTGAGTAATTACTTCATTCAACTAAGCGAAAAAATTAATGACCATTTAGGACATTAAACGAATTCCTGATAAACACATTATTTCACAAGCTTTAAAACAATTTTTTCCAGTCTGAAACAAAAAATATTGAAGCATTCAGGCTTATGACCTATTTATTGAAAGTTACCTCGTTTATCGTGTATTTCTCTATTTCCCATCGACATCATAACGGGAAGCAGAAATTGTTTCTATCAAGAAAGGGAAAGTTCAAATTGGATAATCGTATAGCTACGTTGGTGAGTTACTTTAATTCCTCTCAAGATATTAGATGAATTGACGGATGTTTTAGAGCATACTATTATCTGTAGCGTGTATTGACATAGACTTTTTAAAACCTCTGATACCATTCCCCATAGAAGAGAATCAAGTTAAATATTATCTAATAGGCTAAGAGAGCATATTATTAACTGGAATAATAGAATCTATCACTCCTGTGTGATATAGACAGAGATATCTNAACCTTCATGCCAGACAGAGAACAAAAGGCATCTCTGAAAAACACCACTCAAATATAATATTACTAAAATAATGACGCGCTAGAAGAGGTATGCCATGTGAGTGATCTCTGGGAGATAATGTAGACCAAGCAATAATGATCCCTTGCAGATAATGTAGACCACGCACTAATGACACCTGGGAGATAATGTAGACCACGCACTAATATTGTATGATTGATTAGTACGGTTGTTGAAAAGACAAATTCAATGTTCGCTGTCATTCAATGAAATTTTCATACACGAATAAACACACTTTCCCGCCAAAAAGGAATAATTGTCAGAGTTCATTGAGAATATGCAAACATGGTGTGGTACCCATATAAGGCTAAACGCAAAGATATGTTGGAGCTTGTCCAGAGAAGGGATTTAGAGATCTGTCATATCTGGAGCGGTTTAAAAGAATATAGTTTCCTACTAAACGCTTCAGACCTACACCAGGTGCTGTGATTGAAGAAAACAAGATAACGAGTGGTGTCTTTGATCGAAATGCATCAGATTTCATGCAGCAGGACTGTTCCGAAAGACATGGCACCGGGCGCAATAAAATTATCCACACAATCCATCGAAATGAGAAAAACACTGCTTTCCTTTACATACGATCTATACTAAAACAATATCAATTCTTTAAACTAGTCAGATCAAAATGAAAACCTATCCAAAACTATCAAATAAAAAAATGGTAAAACACCTAGAAATTATTCAGAACAATAAAGTATTAAAACTCAAAACTTAACAGACAATAATTATTTTAAAATTCAAGACTAGTCAAATTGATGTAATAACAAATCTCTAACCGAGTCAGATAAAAATCAAGGGATAAGATAACAATGTGGTATCTGCCAGAGACATCTGCTTATCTTATCTCAAGTTGTAACTACAAGATATCGGTCATTTGGACGGCGTGACCGTAGTCCTGTTTCTGAACTACGTCAGAAAGATATACTGTCAGTAAGTACATTCTGTGTTGAGCACTTAAAAAAGACAGAACCAAAGTCAGAAAGAAATTGCTTACATAGGCCAGCAGTTTTCCTACTTGCTGCAGTTGTGGGTCTGGTATATTTTTTGGTGCGTAATGCATTCAATTCATTTCGATCAAGCTTGTTTGAAAACGTTGTAGTAATCTACATATTGATATAGTATTGTTTTTGTCATTTACATTAGCAGGTTCAGAGTAATACACTTTATGATCGAAACTGGTGTTTTATTACTAATTCTTGTCGTTTTCAGATATGACAATTTCCCCAGCATTCGTATTCTTTTTGGTGTTTGCTGTTTACCAAGGTATATTGATTTTTCCAGATTTCCCGCATAACTATTATTACGACAAGTGTGACGTCAAGGCGTGTGCATTTTACAAATATATCAACTAATAGTAAGACTTTAAATGAATTTTATTTGGTTGTGAACTATTTTGTAGTATATTTTGTGAACAACAATGATTGTGTGATGATGATAGACCTTCGGTTGATAATGTCGTTGTTGCCTCTGATTGCACGTTTTTATCAATAGCCTATTAGCATATCCATGGAAACTAACTGTGTTACTCTCTTAACCGATTTAAAATATATCAATGATTTGTGGTCTTTAAATAACGTTATTGACTACGTCAATCGTACATTTGAAATTGAAATCCAGGACATTTCCTTGAATGTAACACCTGCTTACAATGTTAATATGTCGAAGAAAATTTGATATTTACTGGCTTGCTCCAAATATCGCGGTTCCCGTGTTAGGTGTCAATGCAGATTGACAATTTTACAACACGTGGTTTCGGGAGATGCCGGTTGATGAAGACTATGGGCAGATTATAAGGTCACCAACATAAGCTTATTGCGAAATACGTATTCATTTAAATGATAGGTATACCGATGCTTTATTGTGTTCATCTGTTGGTTTGTGTTTTGAGTTGTCCCTACTCCTGTTCTGTCGCTGGGAGCATGACATTGCTTGAAGTTGACAAAGATTTAGGCTGGTGTTGTCCATGAAACGAAAGACGCTTACCCCTCCGGAACACTCAAGTCTTACCATCATGTGACTTATTTATTTTGGCTATATTTAAAACTTGTTTCATTGGTTGTTATTTCGACTAACGGTTTAGTTCACGCTGAGATAGTCTCCTATTTTCTTTCATCAACATAGTTCAGATAATTTTGGATGGAGAAATAGGTTTACCTCGTTATTTAGGGATTGTGAACCCCATATTTCGTTCAAAAGTTATCTTTCTGAAAAATCAAAACCCTTTGTTTATTCACTTTTAAGTTATCTGAAAATGGCATAACTAGGCCTCATTTATCATTTTGCAGTTGATTTTTCTGCTCTAATTTTAGTTCAAATACAGAAATATATATTTTCGCCGAAGTGAAATATAACAGCCATTCTAAAGTCTTCTAATTCTCTTAGTTGCAGTGCTGATTTGTTCCCTGGAAATTAAACCTGTTATATTTGTCGATTTCAGTGCCGATTTTTAATCTGTATTATATTTATACATTTCATTTTTGAGGAAGAAACAACAAATGTTTAACAATGTTCTACATTGTCTGTTTATGTACCAGCATCGGGTGAGGTAAATACTACAGTAGCCACATGTGGTGACGTTCTTCCCAACTGTCAGTCTTATGGTAAGGTCGTGTGCGATCACCCTTATCAAAGTTGGGCCAGAAAAAATTGCGCCAAGTTCTGTAGTTTCTGTGGTAAGTAAAAACTATATTACGAACTATACAGCTTATAATAATGATGATCTTTCTCTAATTTCTACCCAATGTCTCACTCTGACTAGACCAGTGTTCAAAATTGGTCTCTCGAACAATTTCTAACAAAATATTGGCCTGTCAGGACCGTTTTTTCCATGTGCTAACAGGGTCTAGTACATGACGAATCAATCTGTACCCAGAGTTGCCGTTCCTTACACTCGGTAACAGTAAAGAATGACAACTCTGGGAAAAGATTGATGACGAACAAGATTTTTTTTACGACATAAATAATTGTTAAATCGCAGTTGCACGATTTTTCCTTAACGCAAGGATTTGTTTTTAAAGTAACTGTGTCACAATCTGTTGTAAAAACTGTGGTAAAAAGATTTTATAAATAGCTTAAGTATTTTGGTATGAAAAGATTAAAACATCGAATTACTTAACTCTTTATCAAGCATAAGCGTGCGAAGCCTTTTTCTAATTTTTACTTTTCTCACCAGGCGCAGGTTTTAAGCAATGTTAACGTTATAAAGATGCATAAGCGAATTTACGAAATGTCACGAAAGTAGAACCCAAATATCGAATGGCGACTATGTCAAAATAAACATGTCTTCATCTTCATTAATAATGACCCATTACGTCTCTTGGTATGCTGAACGACTTACTAGTTCACTCATGAAGAAGTATTAGCAAAAAATGCATGATCATTATAGCAGAGGAATCGTGCCGAAATTTGACATGAAATATTATCCTTTTGAAGAGAGCCCATTGGGACATGCGTGACATTATTTAAATCATCGAATTCTTAGCGGCACGTAGGAAAATTGAATTAAATTCGTTTTTTCTAGTTTCTTTTATCTCTATGACATGTTTAACGTCATAAATGTGATTTTAAGCAAAATTATTAACTTTTCCTATGAATGGAAAATAAGAAATGCCAGTTTGCCCTGCTGATAAGAAAGAGCTAAGGCTAGCGACACGGTATAATTTAACTGAAGATTAGTCATAGGAAAGCATTACTGGCGTGAAAAGAAAAACAATCGTATATTTAAGGTTTCTCTTAACTCCGATGAAAAAAGTTAAACTACATTCGTGAAACTATGGCAAGGGTTCAAAGGTGAATCCCTTAGTAGACAATACACACACACATATGTTGCTCATGCAATTTCATACACGACATGTATACCTTCTAAAATTCTTATAACAAAGCCGCTGTCGTATTCTGATGGAGACATTTGAACAGAAAGAACTTTATTTTTTAAATTATAGATAGTTAACAATAAAATAATTACAATTCTTCTATAATTGTTGCGAAATAATTAATTGTTTACAATATTCATAATAATACTTTTGCATATAGTTGTATATAATTGCCTTCCGTTTCATATATATTTCAACAATGTATCCATTGAAAGTGATATTGTTATAATATATATATGATATATCAATGTGCCAGTAAGACTAAAACCGTAAACCGTATTTGTGATTATAGTAATTAGCGAGATTTTAGTCCATATATAAAATATAGTTTCCTGTTTATCATGTCATTCACGAAATGATGCCTGTTTATGATCTGATCCACAATGTATCGTGACGTCGTTTTTTTCCTTTTGACAAGGTGACAACGCGTGCAAGGATATACTGCATAACTGTGAGACCTATGGTACCGCCGCATGTAAATCCCCGTACGTTACCTGGGCTACCAAGAATTGTGCCAGGTATTGCGGTATATGTGGTAGGTTGATAAACATCTCCCTGTTATTGTTGGCTTTTCTGGCGATCCTACATGTAGCTTGACATAGTGCAAATCGGCTTATCATGCGACTTAGAATAAACTATTATTCAAAATTAAAATTACCAATATTTTACTTTAATGCGTCAAGAACATACTTACGTTGCAAGAGTTATTCACCCTGTTTCACATTTAAACATACAGATATATTGGACTGGAATAAGCATCAAAGCATAGGTATAACAGCATTCCGAGACTTAATGAGTTAAGCTAGAGTCGGGGCAGCAAGAAATTTGGATCACTTAATGATTAGTTAAGCCCTAGGGGACCCTGCCTGGTTCAGACACGTTAGAAAGCAGGAGAAACTACAGTTCAGTGACTAGTCCATCTATACGTGGCCCGAGGAGTAATGTCATACTCTCAACTTATCAATGTATTTAAAATGAATTATGTCCTTCTTTACTCAAAGAAGTCAAAAAAGGCAGCCGCATCGCAGCCACTTTTACTGAAGGGGAGATGGGACAATGGACAGTACCGAACACTATAAGATCCAAATATATCGACGCGTAGGCCACCGTCAAACTGATACATTTTTTGGCACACTTATATGCTTAACCAGTAAAAAGTTTCCATTAAAAGTAAATATTCGTTTGTGATAAGAAAAAAATGAAAATTATTGACTGAATTATAACTAAATATAGGGGAACAAAACATTGCTTATTCAATCTTAATGCTCTTGATTTGTTTCACCCAAATATCAAAAACATCTTTATGTTGTGAGTTCTTGAAAACATTCCTTTCACGTGAATCATGAAGAAAAGAAACAGAGAAACGCTGTGTCTATTTATTTTATTGTAAAAGATTACATGGATATATTTTTACTTTGAACATAGGAACAATAAAGGTACCAACCCATCCTCCATTAGCTCCCTCAACGGCTGGTTGTCATGACGAGGTAACGGACTGTAGTTCCTATGGCCCGGATGCTTGCAAGCAATACGAAACCTGGGCCCGACAAAATTGTGCCTCATTTTGTGGATTTTGCAGTGAGAGTCTCCCTATCACAATTCACATCACACAGGGACACTGACAAAGTCCTTTCTAAAGAGTTCTGTTATAAACTTAATTGCATAAAAATACTTAGAATATAGGCAAGGAGTGATACACAGTCGTTTATCATTTGGAATTCTGATACGCTGTTTAACACAAAACTATACAAAATTAATACATTTATCATATTTATTAAAAGATATACTTGACCAAACGTTTTCATGATATGTTTTAGAAAACTAATTTACATAATTATTTTCATTGGATTATTTCGAAAAATGGCTACCGTAATGTATTCCAGATACACTAAACCCTATTGATGTTGCCACTCAGCTATGTGCTTAAAATCTCTAGTTTACTAGTAGTATACTGCTGGTATCGGACAGAGAATTGAGAAACTATATTGTACAGTATACTTTGATTAACTATTTTTATTATCTTTTCTCTAGCAACAACAAAACCTACCATACCAGCGTATTTTTACACTGGGACCTTTCCACCAGGCTCCAACGGAACATTAAACAGGTAAGGGGCTCATACTGAGATAATCTTAAGTGAATATAGAATTAACTGGACACCTGGTTCAACCAACCAATCATTTACTTGTTTCATATGTCTTTTCTTTTTGAACTCCTTAATTGGACGGTAATATTTTCTGAAGAAAACTAAATAAAATACATTTTTAACTAATGTATCCAGATAAATAAAGAATTGGAAGATGATGTTTCCAATCTTAACTAAAAAAATATTTTTATTCAGTTAATTTAGATTGGTAAACCCATTTTTTACTTTAAATTTCTCAGACATTTTTTTTTTATCAATATAGAAAACGTGATCATTGTCTTGAAACAATTCAGTACATTTCAGCAAGGGTAAGGAAAGACGATGATACTACGTAGCTTTAGCGACTGATTAGCGTCTTTATATCTGTCGTACAGATATCTAGTATTTCATGAAACATACATGAAGATATCAGTTTTCGTGATGTAGTGTTTAGTGACATTTTCTGCAGAAAATTTGGGATGATGAAGACACAAGCTCTAATTAAAGACCCGAAAGGCTTTATTTTTCACTCTGTTGACTCAAACCGAAAAGTATTGAGCCATGTACAAACTGCAAGATATCAGATATAAGCATAAAACAATATTCACACCATTTATATCACGTCTGCCTTATCCTCTGCACTTAATGCTGGGCAGTACATATGTTTGAAATGACCAGAAGCTACATTTAACCCACTTCAAATGCATCTAAAGGGAGATAACCGCTCCTTCTTTAGTGTCATATATCAGTTAGTGTATGTCCTTAACTTGTTTTTACTTTTTAATTGTTTCATTTTTTTTTGTATCATTTCTGCCAGATGTTTTTATAAAGGACAGTTTTATCAAACAAACGACTCTTGGCAAGACGGTTGTGAGTTTAACTGTACCTGTACGGACGATACCAGAGGAAGATATATGTGTTCAACTTTGTAAGTACAGATAGCAGTCAAGTAACATAATGCCTTATATGTTGGCAATATTCTTACTTTGACGACAAACTTCCATGACGCAAAAGATTATATACTTAAACTTCCTATGAAATTATTCGGTCCCTGTTCATATTAATCAAGACAGGTTCACTGCAAAAGATTGTTAAGGCATAAGTGTTAGAAGTTAGTAACATTAATAATTAAAGTGACATTTTAAAACTATACATCCAACTAAATAAAAGGAATTTGAAGATTTTGTTTCGAATCTTAACGAAATATTATTATTCTTTGAATTTAGTTTGGTACACTTATTTTATACTTTATAGTTCCTAGACAATACTTGTTCAATATAGAATACATGATCATTGTCTTGAAACACTTCAGTACAATTCAGCAAGGGTAAGGAAAGACGATCATAATAGTTTTAGCTAATGCTCAGCGTCTTTATATCTGTCCAACTGATATCTTGTATTTTATGAAACATATATGTATTCTGTATATTATGCAAACCTTCCAATATATAATTCATTCGTGCATATTCACATGAGATATAGGTATTTCTCGTGTTAAAATATAACATCAAATGTGACGCAAAGTTAACGTGACAACAGTGAAGTAATAGATTTACTGCTCAGATTCACACTGTAAACATATTCAGCTATCAAGGGTTTTTTTCAAACTCCGTTCCCTTTTGAAGATGCGTGGCTGTTAAACTCCACACGCCATGCCTGTCTGTTTACCGTATGCTACAATTGTAATCTAAGTAATAACACCCCAAATAGGAATATCGCTTGTTTTCTAATGTATGATAAGAAAACAATAGTATTTTCTCGTAATAGGTTGTGGTGTCAGTCAAACATTTTATCTAAGTCACCATTTTCAAAAAGAATATTCTTTCTTTATACTTCAGATGCTACACGTGGACACTACCTAGTGTCTGCCATTTAGAAACTCCACCCGGGAAGTGCTGTGCCAAACCAGTTTGTCCTGCGAATTTCCAAATACAATATCCGCCTGGCTACGTAGATCACGACGTCTGAGACGATGTATCACTCCAGGACGTACTTCATTAGATAGGGATCGAATATGTTTCCTATTTAGCAAACATTCAATTCTGTCCTGACTTCAACTGTTCGTATTTCGTTATTCAGCAATATTTGTGAAGAATATAATATGTAAATGGTATTAAATGAGTTTCCATTGTCTATTATTCATGTCAAACGGAGTTCAGAATTTGAGATAAAGATTAACGTATTATATGCAAGAAATGTAAACGAAATAAATGAAAATGGTGTTATCTTTATGTATCTTGTGAAGTCACAATGGTTGTAACTGCGCAAGTTTCAAGTAAAAAATGTGTGTGATGGTATTATTGCAAGGAATCCGTTGTCAGGCCACAACGTATTTGACAACTCCAGGGGTAGATGAAGAAATATTTTTAATATGACAAATGTGTTATCTACTTTTGCCTATAGGGGTAACCTCGCTACCAAACTCTGTTACATATAACAACAGTATAACGATAACCGTCACCTCTGTGGAAATACATACAATTTGCCAATAAGGGTTATACTACCAAACAGCTATTTGTGATGACTTTAAGTCACGTTCTGAAACGGTTCTTTCCTTAGTAGTAACACTTGGATTCCGCCAGCATGTGTATTTCATAATAATTCTTATTTATTGAGGATTGAAAACATGATTTAGCAAAAGGCTAATATCCCTCAGGGTCCTCATTTCATTATCAAATTACAGCTACATTGTATAGGCTATTCCAAAGCCTGTTCACAGGATTATTTTGATAAATGAATACTATTAGACTACTTATAATAGGCTATGCTTTGATTTCTTAGAGTCTATGTAGCAATCACCCGTGTACCCCACCAAAAGGTGTACCCCACCAACCAGCGTAACCCCAACCATTAGTGTAACCCCACCCACAAGTGTAACCCCACCAACCAGTGTAACCCTCCCACAAGTGTAACCCCACCCACAAGTGTAACCCCACCCACAAGTGTGACCCCACCCACAAGTGTAACCCCACCCACCAGTGTGACCCCACCCACAAGTGTAACCCCACCCACTAGTGTAACCCCACCAACCAGTGTAAGTCACCCACAAGTGTAACCCCACCCACTAGTGTAACCCCAACCACTAGTGTAACCCCACCAACCAGTGTAAGCCACCCACAAGGGTAACCCCAACCACAAGTGTAACCCTACCAGCCAGTGTAACCCCACACACAAGTGTAACCCCACCCACAAGTGTAACCCCACACACCAGTGTAACACCACCCACTAGTTTAACACCACCCACCAGTGTAACCCCACCTACCAGTGTAACCCCACCCACCAGTGTCACACCACACACTAGTGTAACCCCACCCACAAGTGTAACCCCATCCACCAGTGTTACCCCACCCACTAGTGTAACCCCACCCACTAGTTAAACCCCAACCACCAGTGTAACCCTTCCAGCCAGTGTAACCCCACACACAAGTGTAACCCCACCCACAAGTGTAACCCCACACACCAGTGTAACACCACACACCAATGTAACACCACACACAAGTGTAACCCCACCCACAAGTGTAACACCACACACAAGTGTAACCCCACCCACAAGTGTGACCCCACACCCGAGTGTATCCCCACCCACCAGTGTAACACCACCCACCAGTGCAACCCCACCCACAAGTGTGACCCCACACACGAGAGTATCCCCACCCACAAGTGTAACACCACACACAAGTGTCACACCACACACTAGTGTTACCCCAATCATAAGTGTAACCCCACCCACAAGTGTGACCCCACACCCGAGTGTATCCCCACCCACCAGTGTAACACCACACACCAGTGTAATCCCACCCACGAGTTTAACCCCACCCACCAGTGTAACCCCACCTACCAGTGTAACCCCACCCACCAGTGTAACCCCACCCACAAGTGTAACCCCACCCACCAGTGTAACACCACACACCAGTGTAATCCCACCCACAGGTGTGACCCCACCAACAAGTGTAACCCCACCCACCAGTGTAACACCACCCACCAGTGTAACCCCACCCACAAGTGTGACCCCACACACGAGTGTATCCCCACCCACAAGTGTAACACCACACACCAGTGTAATCCCACCCACGAGTTTAACACCACCCACCAGTGTAACCCCACCTACCAGTGTAACCCCACCCACCAGTGTCACACCACACACTAGTGTAACCCCACCCACAAGTGTAACCCCACCCACCAGTGTAACACCACACACAAATGTAACCCCACCCACAAGTGTGACCCCACACACGAGTGTATCCCCACACACGAGTGTATCCGCACACACCAGTGTAATCCCACCCACTAGTTTAACACCACCAACCAGTGTAACCCCACCCACCAGTGTAACACCACACACAAGTGTGACCCCACCAACAAGTGTAACCCCACCCACCAGTGTAACAC